>NW_023464688.1:0-10264 GCF_013731165.1 Rhagoletis pomonella
ATACTTGTAGTACGGTAAGTACTTGCGTATTAAATTTCAATTCTGGTTGTTAGCCTACTAGTTGATATCGTTTGCAGCGCTGGTCAGTGAAATTGAAAGAGTAAAAATAGAATATGGAAATCGACGATGTAAGAAAATGTTTACGGCCTTATTTATAAAAAATAACGTAGATTTAGACAGTTGTTTAATGTGACATTTTCATAAAACTTTTGTATTCATGCAGCTTTTTAAATCTATGTATGTACTTAAATTTTTATGAAAGTATTATTTCTCGTCTCTAATTTTCTATAAAACTATTTGCAGTCATTAACCAACAAATAAGTTGTCAAAAACAATAACTTAAGCAATGCTGCTATACGAAATAAAATTATTAGTGGCAAATCAAAATTTTGAAAAGTGCCGATTTTCACATTCGATAGTTGGACATTTTATATGAATTTTTAGTTTTTCTTGAGAGCCTTTACAAATAAAAAAAATTTCGGAATATGTACATACATATGTACATACATACGCAGCCATATAACTTGATTTCAAGAGAAACGAATTTTCATTTGGCACGTTCAGAAGGCGAAACAGCTCAGTAACTGGTGCGATTGCACCTTCTGAACGCGTTGTTGCGTACTTCTGATCAACTGAATAGTTGCGTGTTAGATGATCGTAATATTTTTCTGATCATTTGAGACAACATGTTGGTGTGTACCTTTGAGAGTTGAATTTGACAGCTAATGTATGAAGTCGTTCAAAAGACGCATAACGATCACTGATTTTTGTTTAGCAACGGTTGCGCTCAACTGCTGCGCCTTCTGAACCTACCTATTGATAACTTTTTTTTTTTTTGATAACACTGCTACAGCTCAAATTGGTATTGAGTAAACCCAAATGCAAGATAGTTTTTGAATTTCATTGAGTTTTTTTAATAAATACGGAAATTAGAGGTGTATGAATGGCGAAAGAAAAACTTCATCCGATTTTTTTAAAATCGAAACTACATTTTAACATATGTGTAGGATGGCTCTTCAGAATTATAGTCATTTTTAATGTTTAAGTATAATAATAAACTTTATTCACATTAACCGTTTACATTTTTACTTATGAATTGCAACTTAATAGGGTTGAATCCCGTCTAAGTGGTCCGACGCGTTCGATCGTAAGTACGCGAATGCTTGTTTGTCTTGTCCGTCTTCTAACGCGATGTCCCTTTCGTCAAATCATTAGACCAGTTCTATTCCTTTATTCGTTATGTAGGGCTGCATTTCTATGTTACTAACTCTTAATGGCCAATTAGTCCTAGGATCGTAAGCACTGTCCGTAAACTAATCCCACATTCGGCCATCCTGCGTTTCATTCGGCCTCGAATGAAAAACACTACTCTCATTTTAATTTTGCATATTTTGTGAACTTCTCTATTTAAGCCCTTCTCACTATTCTTCATCATTTGCTTAATGGCGTTTCCGATCCTTCATCCTTCCCTGCATCTTGTCAGCTGCAGCCAGTCTCTAACGTAGCCTCCGCGTAACGTAGAATCAGTTTCTATCTAGTGCCTCCACTATGCCTACCTCCAGACATAAAACTTCAACTATGGCTCCCTAGTAGCAACAGAATGCACGCTCACACTCTCGTTGTCCACTTTTACCATAGTCCGCAACATCTCACCGTGCCTACGCAGCCTATTAGTTACACCGGACGCACGCTCACATCCTCGATGTACACTACCGCTAACGCCTTCCGCACCTCGATGTGCTCACACGAGATTATTTCCCCGGCCCTCCAGCCGCAACCCATTCGACTCCGTGCCTTACCGCACCAACCAACGAGTTTTAATCCCCGGCCCTCCAGCCGCAACCAATTGTACCTTCACTGATCTCTTTCCGCTGCTACACTGACTGCACCACCTTAACGTGACCATGGTAATCAACCTACTATGTTTCGAAACTTTGTTGGCGATTACCAAACCAGTACCGTTTCACCTAACCTCATAAAACGATTAAAATTTCTACGCGCCCATCATAACGTCTTAACTCTTTTTTTTTACTATCTTTCTCTTTAAGAAAATACTCTTTGAATAAAATAATTCTCAACTCACAGTCAACTAACTTGGCGAAATAATGTTTAATGACATTAGTTACACCTTCCTTAATTTAACACTAAACATTTAAGTTTACTAAAGGCACCCTTTACCCGACACTCAAAATCTCTGCACCTTATAGTCTTCTAACCGGTCACGGTCCATGCTTACATCTAACTGCTTATATAAAACAGAGGTTACAAAACATTAACATACAACATATCTTATGATATTTAATGACATCGATATTATAAAACAATATTAAACAAACAAATTCGATTTTAAATTTCATTACATGCTCTTATACGAAACAATTTGCAAGTAATAGCTGCCGCGCATCAGCTTAATAATTGTTAACATTTGCTCTACACATTTCAATAACTTCAATTATGGTGAATACCTGAGTACCAACTTTCTTATTGGAAAAACTTTTGCTTTGTTCTATACTCTTATTTCCATTCTACTCACATAACAACAAAAAGTACAACGCTTAATATTTCATAACGTATTTCTACTCATCTGGCTTAAAACATCCCTCGCTGCTGTCTGTTAATTTTTGTTGTTGCTTGTTAATGTCCCTCGCCGCCGTCAACTTAGCAATTTTGCCACGGTAGTTCAACGCTGACTTCACTCTTGTAAGTAACCGCCGACTGCGCTGCCTGGCTCTGGCGCCCTTGTTGCTTGCGCTATGATACAGCACTTAATTTTCGATGCCGATATCTGTCTGCGCGTCGCCTTTGACGCCCAACGCTCGCTGTGTAGATATGTACTTTGTTGAGTACCGCTATCTGCACTTGCCCAGTGCTTAATTGTCGCTACTATATCGGCTCTACGGTCGCAAGTGTACAAGTTTTTCCTTGCGCATATGAACAACGGGTTGTTGCGGTACCCGTGCAGCAACAAAATTTCCAACGCACGGCGCATGGATCGGACCACTTAAGTAACGGTTGAAGTTCCGTTACTTCTCAGCGCATAAAATATTTTTACAAGACTTTATCAAACGTTTTTCTCGCCAGTTTTATATATACACAAATGTTCATTTAATGACGAATATTCGTATATGCACATGCGTACTTAACAATGTTCATAGTTCACAATTTCAGCTAAATTTCGCAGCTTTTCTCCAGCGTTCGCTGCCACTAAGTTCAATCAGTAGGCCATCATAATTATTTTGCATGTACGCGTATGCAAAAAAAGTCACTTTACACGCATGGAATTCCGATTCCATTTCTGACACCACTTGTAGGATGGCTCTTCAGAATTATAGTCATTTTTAATGTTTAAGTATAATAATAAACTTTATTCACATTAACCGTTTACATTTTTACTTATGAATTGCAACTTAATAGGGTTGAAGCCCGTCTAAGTGGTCCGACGCGTTCGATCGTAAGTACGCGAATGCTTGTTTGTCTTGTCCGTCTTCTAACGCGATGTCCCTTTCGTCAAATCATTAGACCAGTTCTATTCCTTTATTCGTTATGTAGGGCTGCATTTCTATGTTACTAACTCTTAATGGCCAATTAGTCCTAGGATCGTAAGCACTGTCCGTAAACTAATCCCACATATGTACATATGTCCATGCATACATAAATATATTTAGTATGAACCCATGGTTTCAGTTCTACGCATATCGTCAGGGTTTTCCTCACAACTTGGTTTTGCTGCAGTGAAGCGACAGAACAAGTGACGAAAAAAAATATATGCGGACACTTACATATATATGTATCTATGCACATACGTATCTATGCACATACGTATCTATGCACATACGTATCTATGCACATACATATCTATGCATATATGTATCTATGCGCATACGTATCTATGCACATACGTATCTATGCACATACATACATATGTACTTAGGTATGTATATCAGCATTTTAGTTGAAAGTTCGTTTTGCTCGTCGCTCTCTTCATCGCTCCACTACATTCCTGTCCTTAGTTTTTTTCAGATACCACAAATGTGCGATCCAGAAAATTCTTCTATCATTCTTGCCACAAATGTATGTTTTCTTCGAAAATACTCAAGTACTACCAGTAGAGTACTCTACTGTCAAATACGTTTTACTCGCAGTAGTTGCGGAAGGCAAAGTAAATACTCTACGTGTGTTGCTATTGATCGGTAGTTTACGTACGCTTGCTGAAACTGGTTTATGCTTACTCACAATTGACCCGAACGATGAAAGTAGGGGATGGAAAGTATTTGCGCGGCGATCGGATGTCTTGTTGGGCCGTTTAAATGGAATTGCGCAGGAGTCTACTCTGCACACAAAGGATAAATAAAGCATACAACCACCACACACTTTGCCACATTTGCATAAGTACAGCTGCATTTGCCAACAACAACACTGCAACAACAACACATACGAGTAGGAGTTTGCTGCTCATTCGTTTGCCTGAAGCGTATCGAATGCTGGCAAACGAGTCGCCACCGCAACAAAAGGACATCAACAATATTTTGATTAAGTTAATTAAGCAATTTTATTTGATGAGCGCAACATGGTGTGCGTCAGTCGGTAGGTCGTTCGACGATAAGGCAAAGGCAACAATGAGGCAGCGGCGTCAGCTTTGCTGACAAGAGGCGTCGAGGCGGCAAAGGTGGCGTATAATAAAAGCAATTGTAGCAAAAACAATTAAAAGTTGTAATGCCAATAACAGCAACGAATTGGAGGTATAGATGCATTACATATGTATATATATGTATACATAAACGAATGTATATGCAAATATTTTCTCTGGTCATTTGCATCTTTTAACTGTCACCAAATGTTTTCACAGCTGCATTTTCCGCAACAACAACTGACAACGTGAATATATAAGTATATGAGCCACAATGACGGCTACAATTGAGTAAATATAATTACATCGAATGAACTGAAAAGACTTTAGCGAGTACGTAGTCGATAATAGGGTTTTTTTTTGCTTTCGTATGTACAAAAGGTTTTCTGTTGAAAATATATTTTCCGTGGTTACATACAGGTGACAATGTGTATGAAATAGAGCTCAAGTGAAAAGTGCTTGTTTAGCATTAAGAATATGGCCTTACTATGGCCATTGAATGTCAGTAAAAGTAAGCTAATTAATATATCTTATTTGATTAATAAACACATCTATATATAGTACAATTACGACAGGTCAAAATCTGTAAGGTATAGATATTAAAGCAACAGAAGCCAAGTCAACAATTTTTAGAATTGTATGTCTGTATGTTTGTACGCGCAATAGTCGAAAAGTGCATTTTTGATGGACTTGAGCGAGCCTAAGATATTGACCAAAAATTTTCATCTTTCACAAAGATTTTCTTTAGAGCATAACGAACTATATTTTTGCTATTACCAATCGAAATTCTAAAAAAGCGGATTTTCGGCCCACACTAATGCATATGTAGGTGTCACCCAAAAATATAAAAAGGCGATGCAAAAAAAGCCAAAAATTTAGACTCGAATATCGATCCTTTTTTTCTTTGTCTATAAGGTGGCAGGGCCTAATGTGCTTTTAACTTTACTTATATTTTATAGACGAAGGAAGTAGAATTTCCATTTAAATGGACGACGAAACCATTTACTTGTATTTAAGATAACTGATCATAGTAGCCGTGCTATCGCAGCGGATTCTCTTCTCCATATTTTCTGAGGTAAGCAAAAACGTTACTTACTTTTGTTAAAGTCGGGGTACTGCTTCTTATATATGTTTTGCAGAATATTACTATAAGTTTGATCAAACGCGTGGGTACATGGCGTATGAGCAACATAATTTGCTGTGCTTAATATTTCAAACAGTAAAAAGGGCTGTAAATGTAACGAAATTAACCAGTATGTATTCGTTAATAATCCAATCAACACCCGTTACTTTCGTATCGTCACTGTACTCGTTTCTTTTGATACAAGCACCTGTACATCACACGAATCATCGCCACGAATCTCCTAGCCAGTGTTGCCAGGTCAATGAAGTAAGAAATCGTCAGTTTGGTTCTCAAAAATCAGCATATAATAAATTTTAATAAAGAGAACCAGGAAGCTATTTTGTGTTTTTTTGTCATTTTATTCTAGCTTCTATTGTATACGTAAAAAATAATATTTAAACTTTTTAAGAATTTTTAAAATTCGCATTACTTTTAACAAAAATAATTTTAACAGCAATAAAATCACATTTTCATTTTAATTTTTTTTTTTTTGCAAACTGCAACTTAACTACAACCGAGCTACAAAAGAACACTCGCTTAAATGACGAGATAAACGCAAAGCAACCGCACAAACTCGGCTATGTATCTGAGTTCAGCCAGGTCGGTTAAAAAATACGCGACCTGAAGGGTGGGTGGTGTTGTTAAGTGAAAATACTGCTCTATTGTCTGGCCGAGTGGAAGATCGACCTTTCTCGGGCAGCCAGTTCGAAAACGCCCTCTCTCAGAAAACTTTTCAAGAACGCCCTACTTCAGAATTTGAGTGAATTTGGTTGAAGAATACCCTATCTCGGAATTTGGTTGAAGAACCCTCTATCTCAGAATTCGGTTCAAAAACGCCCCATCCCAAACGAAAATACATTCAAAATGAGATAGGGCAGTTTTGAATTGGTAGCTGAGTTAGGGCGTTCTTCAATCAAGTTCTGAAATAGGGCGTTCTTGAACCAAATTCTGAAATAGCGCGTTGTTGCAAAATTTTCTGAGAGAGGGCGTTTTCGAACAGGCCGCCCGGGACAGGTCGATCTTCCACTCAGCCATCGATATGTATACTTAACAAGGCATTTTTCAGTTCATCGTACACAAACAGAAGATCGTTTTTTTTTAAGTGAAACTTCTTTAGCGGCGGTTGGTTGGTTGGGAGTAAATTGGCAAATTCAGCGGAAATTGCACACGGAAATGTTGCAACGGAAATGATGCAACGGAAATGGTGCAACGGAAATGGTTGCGGCTGAAACAAGTGCTTCTTGTGTGTATGGCTCATTCCATCTCAAATCGCCCAGGCCGGGGGAAAGTGAAATTAAGTTTGCGATAAAAATCACAGGGATTGTGCCTTAATAATAATAATAATAATATCCCAACGGTTTTTACCCTCCATTCCCGCCCATCCGCACGAGGGGCGCAGTCCGCATGACGTACGGAACCAATATTTTAAATTTTTGTGCCGAGTCACGATGGGCAGGAGTTTGTTAAGTGTCGAGATCTAAAACTGTTCAGCTACAGAACTAAATTCATCAGCTGATTTTATGTATTTATGTCAATAATTCACTTATTGAGAGAGGAGAGTATCGCTTTCTTAATGCTGAAAAGCGGATCTGATATATCAAACGTGCTGGAATGAGAGTTAAAATCCTGGCATAAGCAACGGAGTGGGTCGTGCAATTCAAAATTGGTTTTACAAGCTTTCAGAAATATGGGACAAAAGTGTCTTGATACGCGTGACGGAACATTAAAGCTTACATCAGCCAGAAGAGACGGACTTGAAATTGAGCCTGTCAGTAATTTAACCATAAAAATTATACCAAGCATTTCCCTGCGACTGGCAAGTGTAGGAAGGTTAATAAGTTTTAAGCGACTCGTATAAGGTGGAAGACTATATTGAGAATCCCATCGGAAATTTCTTAAAGCAAAAAGTAGGAATTGTTTTTGAATTGATTCTATCTTGTCTGAGTAAATTTGATACCTTGGATTCCAAACCACCGAGCCGTATTCCAGAATCGGCCTAACTAATGTTGTAAACAGGGTTTTAGTGATATAAGGGTCACTAAATTCTTTTGACCATCGTTTCACAAATGCAAGTACACCTTTAGCCTTGTTGACTGTCACATTAATGTGAAGATTAAAATTAAGCTTAGGATCCATTGTGATACCAAGGTCCACAAAATTGTATACCTGTTCCAGGTTATGGTTACCTATTGTATAAGAAACTGGCAGAACAGCTCTTCGCGAGAAGCACATTACTTTACATTTCTTAAGATTTAGAGGCATAAGATTTACTTTACACCAGTAAGCCATGCTGTTTAAGTCTGATTGTAGCAAAGACCTTTCTTCAATTGAAACGTACGATTTATAAAGTTTTACATCATCTGCATACATTAAAATTTTGGAGAATTTTATATCTGTAGAAATATCGTTTATAAAAAGCAAGAACAGAATCGGGCCTAGGTGGCTACCCTGAGGGACTCCTGAAGTAACATCAATGACGTCAGAGATAGTATTTTTAAACAATACCCTTTGTGATCTATCATAGAGGTATGAAGAGATCCAACGTAAAAAATTAGGTGGAAGACCAAGACCATGCGTTTAGGCACATACTTTTCAAATAATCTATGTACAGTAAAATTAAAATGTGCAACGCTTTGCTCAACTTTTTCTTTGTATATAGGCCACGACAATTTAGACAATTCTTTATTCAGTTTTTTAAAGTTGGCTTGCGAAAAATCAAAGCGAATATTTGGCTCGTATGTTTGGACATCGCAATTTTGACCATCGTTTATAATTTCGTAAGATATCTCAATAGCAGGGTGGTAGACATCTTCGGGCAAAACTAGTGGGTCACATTTATTTACAGCCGACTTAGATGCATCATCAACATAAACAAGATCTAATACTTTGCCAAACTTATTGCGAAGTACATTAACTTGATTCAGGCATAGTTCAGCCATCTCCTCTAAAAATACGTTGTTGCACGCGCTAGACGAGAAAGGTACAATATCATTGTCAATGATGTTCCATGATACATTTGGTAAATTAAAGTCACCCAACACAATCAATGAATCAGAGGGTTTAATCATTGAATTAATTGATTTCAGTAAAGATACATGTTGTGAATACACTGATAAGTCAGATCGGGGAGGAATATAGCATAGAGCTAAATAAGTAAACCCCCTTCCAACCTGAACACGAATGCATTTGAATTCTGCAGATTCGATGTGTGGAAGACTAACTTCTTCAGATGGTATTGAAGAGTCTACGGCAAAGAGTACGCCACCGCCGACTCTGTCCTCCCGATCTTTTCTGTAGATATGATAATTATTTGAAAGAATCTCTGAATTAAAAGTGTGAGGTTTGACCCAAGTTTCAGTCAAAGAAATTATATTATAATTGCATTCAAGGCCATTAAGATATAAATTCGTTAATTTAGTATTTATGCCTCTTACGTTTTGATAATAAATACTTAAAGCAGATTTAGTAATCAGTTTTTTGGTTCTGTATTCTGACGGGGAATATTTGCTAAATTATTATTTTTGTTGGGCCTATACTCAAATTCACGAACGAAAGCTCCGGAGGGCCAAAAAGAACTACTAAGCAGCATGTCAAAATTTTCTAAATTTACGTCTATTTTAAATGAAGAAATATTTCTTTCATATTTAAAGTTAAATTTTCTGATACTTAAGTTGACAGTTTTAACTTTGGACGAGATGTAAAACTTTATATCGTCCTCGGAAGTATCCCTCGAAAATCTAGATACAAATATAGACTTCTTTGGGGGAACCACAACCAGTCTCCTAGTATCAGACTCGATTACCGGCGGACGGGGTTGAGTAACTGAGTTACTAGTTGAGGGTAGAGTAAGCGTTGGAAGATTGGATGGCGGTGCCACAACTTCAACGGGGGACGGGGAAGATACTGCAGGGTCGTTATTATTAGAAGCAGACTTTGATATATGTTCTTTTGAGGAAGATAACTCCGTTGTCTGTGGACATGGAGAAGAAAGATTAATTAAGTCATTCGGAAGAGTGTTCTGACGTGGAACGGTCGTTTCATTAGGCGGACTATGAAGACGCTTACGTTTTGACACACGAATGTCCCTTATAGATTGTACGGTATCTAAGCATTTAAAAGATTTAAATACATTTTCGTAATGTTTAAATTTTTCGGTCAGTACCGACAACTCCCTCCCTACCTCAGAAAACCCATTTCTGGTTTGCCTAAACAACTTAAAGAGATCAACTTCGGTTGACCTGCACTTTAAGCAAGACCAGCGAAGACCTTTGCCATCATTAATAGCGTCCAGAATTCTTCCTGTCAAACCAGCACATTTTAGATGGCAAATACCATCACAGAGCCAGCACGATAAGAAGCGTTCAGATTCGCTTTTGATTTGGCAGTTATCAAGATCACACTTCATATTGAAAGATTTAATAACACTTATGTTAATAAAAAGACAAGCAAAATAAGTTTAACACAACACACACAACAATTTAGGAGCTGATGTATTTAGCTTAAAAATATATGTA
>NW_023464689.1:0-10264 GCF_013731165.1 Rhagoletis pomonella
AGCTTAAAATAGCTATATCTGAAACAGTCTGGCCTGAGTACGATGGGGATGTAGAGAACAGTGCCTTAAACTTTAGTAAAATCTTGAATAATATATTCAGTAAACTCATTCCTCTTGTTAGTGAAAATACCGGACCTCGTAATTCGTTGTGGTTTAACTCGGAGCTAAAGCATTTAAAAACTCCAAAAACTAAATCATTTAAGCTTTATAAAAAATCAGGCCTGTCTTCTCACTTCGCCGCGTATTAATCCTTCGTCATAAATACAATGCCTTAAACAGAAAATGTTACAGGAGTTACATTAATAAAATTCGCATTAACATCGTTTCTAATCCCAAGTCATTTTGTTAACTCAAGACGTAAAATAAATGGGTTGCCCTCAATACTGAAATTAGATTATGTTATTTCTAGTGATGATGATATAATTGCTGATATGTTTGCAAATTATTTTGAATCGAACTATTCTGTCGAGCCAAATGAAGAAACTTCCAGCTATACTTTTCCATTCCCACAGTTTGACCACATCCGTATTCCTTCAATCTCTGCTGACAACGTTCATTTGAATAGTTTAAAAAATTCTTTTCTAAGCGGTCCGGATGGTATTCCCCTCCTGTGTCCTAATAAGTTGAGCAGATTATCTGTATAAGCCATTAAGAAACATCTTCAATGCTTCTCTAAAGCAAAGTCGTATATCCTGTCGCTGTATAAAAATGGAAGCAGGTCGAATATTGCGAATTATAGGGGAATCGTTAAGCTGTGTCATTCCTAAAGTATTTGAAGAAATCGTTACGGAAGAACTATCTTATTCCATAACGCCTATTAACGATGTATCACAACGGATTTTGTATGGGAAAATCAACTGTATCAAACCTTCTTGAATTCACTACAAATGTGAACAATGGTTTCAAAAGTAACTATCAAACTGACGTCATTTACACTGATTTCAGAAAGGCATTTGATAAAGTACCTCATTCTACTCTAATATACAAACTTGATAAAATTGGTTTCACTCCAATCCTGCTGCGCTGGCTTTCTTCTTATTTCATTGGCAGAAAACGGAGGGTTATATTTAAAAAAATTTCGTCTCGGGTAATTCATGTGACGTCAGGTGTACCTCAAGGTAGCCACCTTGCCCCCCTTCTGTTTCTTTTATTCATCAACGATCTTTCAAATATTTTGAAGTATTCTAATTGCTTAATGTACGCAGACGACGTTAAGTTATTTAAGTTCATTGGTGCTCCAGGAGACAGGGAACAATTACAGGCGGATCTTAGTAATATGTCTAAATGGTGCGAAGTAAATTCTATGTGACTTAACTTGAAAAAGTGTAAATTTATGTGTTTCTCTAGAAGACCATTTCAATCATATAGCTACCGCATTTGTGAACATAGTGTTGATCAGGTAACTAATTTCATCGATCTAGGCGTTACCATGGACCCTAAGCTTGAATTCAAGTCCCGTGTAAACTCTTGTGTTAATAGAGCAAATGGCGTCTTGGCTTTCATCAAACGTTGGGCTAAAGAATTTAGAGATCCTTTTGTCACGAAAGCTCTCTTCACCTCCCTAGTCAGGCCGATCTTAGAATACGGGTCCGTCGTATGGAACCCTAGATATCAAACGCATTCTGACAGACTTGTGTCGGTACAGAAACAATTCTTATTATTCGCATTAAACAATTTGCCTTGGGATTCGACATTATATCTCCCACCGTACAAAATCCGCTTGAAACTCATAAATTTGCCAACGCTTCACAGCCGTATAGAGATGCTCGGGGTTTTGTTCATGATTCAGCGGGTCGGTCAATAGTCCCTTTCTACTGAACCAGATCACATTTTGTATTCCTTCTAGACCTTCTAGACATTACAAGCCCATTAAGCTAACTATTTGTAGAACAAATTTTGAAATGCATGATGCTTTTCGTTGCCTATGCCAGGACTTTAATAAGCATTACGACTATTTTGACACCTCCCACTCACTTTTTACCATTAAGAAAACCTTACTTGAGATTTTGAATAAATAACAAGTAAACCCTTACATTGCACCTTCTCGTTCAGCTGGTGAACTGTATTTCTGTTCAGTTTATGAGGTAAACGAGATTTTAACAGACATTATGATTGCTTCTACATATCTAAATCGCTTTTTTGAAACTAAATAAATTAATACCTTTAACCGGGAACGATAAATTACACAATATTTATGACTGCTTGGTGCAATTGTAATCGTCTTCGTATATTTTCGCGACCGCGTAAGACAATACGAGCTTGGATCGGAAACTCGGCCTTTCCGACCATGATCAACAGCTTGTCCACAGCGCGGAGCGGAAACTAGAGCTTTCCGCCTGCCACACATTCAAAATAATGACTTCGGGAACATGGATCGGAAACTCGTTCTTTCCGACCATGATCAACAGCTTCTCCACAGCGCGGACCGGAAACTAGAGCTTTCCGCCTGCTACACATACAAAGTAATGACTTCGGGAACATGAATCGGAAACTCGGCTTTTACGACCATGATCAACAGATTGTCCACAGCGCAGAGCGGAAACTAGAGCTTTTCGCCTGCCACACATTCAAAGTAACGGCTTCGGGAACATGGATCGGAAACTCGGCCCTCCCGACCATCATCAACAGCCTGTCCACAGCGCGGAGCGGAAACTAGGTGTTTCTGCCCGCCGCACACAAAAGTACACTAGAGACTAGGCCTTACCAGCTACCAAACCTGCTATTTTATACTATTATTAGTATTATTAAAAATTAATATGTATAATTAGTCTACCCTGTAATATATCACACATACTTAAATATCTATGTAAATGTTTTATCCTTTGTCTGTAAGAAAACATTTTTTCTGTAGACCAAATAAATAAATATGTAACATTCTGGTTATGGTAGATTCGTTCTCGAAGTGGCCAGAAATTCATATATTACCTAATCTAACTACGGAACCGACAATAAAAAATTCCGAGAGATCTTTAGTTGTTTCGGAATCTCTAGTCCTCGTTAGCGATCACGGTACTCAGTTTACATCGCGAGAATTTCAAAATTTGCTTAAGCAAAAAGGAGTAGTGCACAAGAAGGGCGCACCGTACCACCCAGCAACAAATGGGCAGGCAGAACGTTATGTACGCACACTTAAAGAAAAACTGAAATCTTTGGATTGCGATAAGCGCAAAACCTGAAAAAGGAATTATGCAATGTGTTACTCACCTAATGTCGGGCCAAACATTCTACTACGGGTAAGTCGCCGTTGATACCGGAAGAAGAAAAGCGGTGTTCAAAAAATTTCGAGGAACCTTAAATTCAAGTTGGGGGAGAAAGTTGCGGCTAGAGACTATTTATCCGATGAAAAATGGAAATTCGGAAAAATTACAGAATTTCTTGGAACTGTTCATTTTATGGTTCTTTTAGATGACGGTAGACTCTGGAAATGTCATGTGAATCAACTTCGCGCAGTTGGGTCTAAAGTCGTTCGCTGTTACATCGGTTGAATCTGACATCGCCAAATGTATGGATACTTATATATAGTAATTGTCATCACTAATACGAATTATCACTCACTTGTCCTAATTTAGACACGTAAGCTACATTTTGTCAAATAAAGCATTGAAGAAGTGTGAATGTAGTTTCAATCATATATTACCGGTATAAAGCAAATTTAATTGACAACAGTCAAACTACATAACATAGCCCTAAAATTTTCACAGCGAAAGTACAAATTTGAGATCGATTTTAAGCGGTCGTTATTCATATAACCACATTCATTTATATATTACTTTTCATATCAGTTCAAGTCTATTACATACGCCCCCACTTTTTATTTTCATTCCCATAAATTATTTATAATAGGGGTCTTCATCAAAAGCGATAAACTGCTGTTTAACTTGATAAAATTATAAATTTATCATTTTGAAAATCTATTTATCCTAAGTTTATCACTTTATCAAACGATTTTGGTGGATAAACAAATAAATTTCAGCAAAATTCAACCCTGACAGACTGCCAAGCGGTCGATTTTGCTACGAATACATTAAAAACAAATGAACACAATGTACGAGGCAAGAATGAATCGTAACTAGCCATATAAGTTAAATAATAAACAATTGTATGCAATTATTTACCAGGGTGCGTTCATGTAAGAATGTGGATAAACTGATAAATTTATCAATTTATTCCTTTATCACTTTAGAGGAGGACACCTAATGACTTTTGCTAAGATTTCAAAAGCCAAAGTTATCAAAACAAATTCTCCGGAACTTAGAAATATTATTTTCTACATTTTAGTCCAGTTATAAAAGGGTCGTTTATTAAAAAGTGTTTTATTTTATTTATTTTCTACTTTTCAGTCTTGTCTTTATAAAATTTTGCAATACATATTAAAATAATTCAAGGATATTAATATATTGGAGCTTACACGTAGGGTTCAATCGATACAAGTAAATACTCGATACTTTTCTTTTGATACCAAGTATTTTTTTACTCGATACCTTTTTGTTCGGTATCGAGTAAGAATCGAAAAAAAAGTACTTGGTATCGAAAGAGTAATTTCTACTACTTTTATCATTGCAACGGCAACTCAACAAATGACGCCCGTTATTAGAGTTTTCGCGGAAAGTGCGGTCATGTAGTACAGAAACTAGAAATCGCTTGTCTGTAAAGCATTTAGAAAAGTGGTTGTTTCTTGGCAGTGTGCCCCAAAAGCTATTTTTTTCATAAATATTTTGTGAATAATATACTTATATGAAGTCATATATGTAATCATGATACAAAAAAGAAGGTAGTTTCATTACTACTGATGCTTTCCATTTCCAGACAACCGGTCAGGTACGAGCATGATTTTTAATTTCGACCAAACTCAAATACATTGTTTGTTGGTCCAAATAATGAGACACGTATTTTTTCTTTTGGCTCGGAAAACTTTTTCGGCCGAATTAAACGCGATTTTGTTTTTCAGGCAAAAATCGATTATTCGGATTGACAGTGAGAATTTTTTTTTAAATGCCCATAACTTTGTCAAAATTTAATAGATTCCAACAATGTTTTTACTCAAATGTCAGTAATTCTTGTCACTTCAAGATAGAATGATATAATTATTGATTTTCAATATTTAAAATTTTTTATTTAACAATAAACAAAAAGTGCAAATTTTTTTTTTAAATTTAATTTCTCAAAAAGTGTATTTTTTTTTCTCTCAAACTTTTTTACCGGGAAAGAGACACTTTGAACTACAATCAACCCAAATCTTTAATAGCTAAGATTTTTTTTTCTGAGTTATGATTTTTTATAGAAAACATTCGTTTTTGTGGTACATACTACAATATTCTTATATTGTTTAACTAAATATAACATATGTATGTAATATATCAGCAAAAGGTACAGCCGTGATCATTTTTTGTGTATAAAATAGATATTAGAACACAGTTTCCACCATCCAGTTTCAAAATACAAAATCACATTTTCCCGCTTTTTATAATCGAAACTGTATGGTGGAAAGTGTGTTCTAATATCTATTTGATACACAAAAAATGATCACGGCTGTACCTTGTGCTGATATATTACATACATATGTTATATTTAGTTAAACAATATAAGAATATTGTAGTATGTACCACAAAAACGTATATTTTCTATAAAAAATCATAACTCAGAAAAAAAAGATCTTCGCTATTAGAGATTTGGGTTGATTGTAGTTCAAAGTGTCTCTTTCCCGGTAAAAAAGTTTGAGAGAAAAAAAAAAATACACTTTTTGAGAAATTAAATTTAAAAAAAATTTGCACTTTTTGTTTATTGTTAAATAAAAAATTTTAAATAACGAAAATCAATAATTATATCATTCTATCTTGAAGTGACAAGAATTACTGACATTTGAGTAAAACATTGTTGGAATCTATTAAATTTTGACAAAGTTATGGGCATTAAAAAAAATTCTCACTGTCAATTCGAATAATCAATTTTTGCCTGAAAAACAAAATGGCGTTTAATTCGGCCGAAAAATTTTTCCGAGCCAAAAGAAAAAATACATGTCTCATTATTTGGACCAACAAACAATGTATTTGAGTTTGGTCGAAATTAAAAATCATGCTCGTACCTGACCGGTTGTCTGGAAATGGAAAGCATCTACTATTTTTTGATTATAAAGCAGATTTTTGACATTTCTCCAGATGTAAATATTTACCTACCTTCATATATTTCTCTATGGGTCCGGGCGAATACTTCACGACCCGGATGCCGACGATTAGGGTATCGCTCTGCATAGAGTCTTTGAGCAGCTCTGGCATTATAGCAAGCTTCACCGTAAATTAGGTGAATATCCGCATATTCCTGCGACGTATACTGCGTGTTCTCTGTCATAGTATTAATAACACAATGTTCGAAGGGTCCAATTTCACAAAATCCACTTTCACTAGTTCCGGTAAGTAACATAAAATAATGTCAGGAGCAGGTAATAATGTACCTTTGTACTATTTAGCATGTCATTGGTCGGTAACAAGAGCAACTTAAATTTAAATCTATTAAATACATTCTAGCATGCCTCAGTCCTTTACCCACAAAAGTAAATTTTTTTTTCACCAGAGATAGTCAACGTTGGGGAAGAAAATATCAAAAAGTTAAAAATCCCAAAATAGTCCTAATTTATGATGTTTCCTTAATATATTTTAACTACATTGCATTTGAGGAGAAGCAACTATCTGGAAGTATTTTACATAAAAAATTTACTAAGTATAGCCTGGTTTGTAGAGCAGTTAAAGAAAATACATGAAAAGGCACGATTTTTTTAAATTAAAAAAAATGTTAATATTTCAAAAACGGTGACACTTTTACCTGAAAATTTTTTGTTTATCAGGGAGGGAGAGTATATTATTATATATATATAGTAATGATTAGTTACATTTTAAAATATCCTATGAATTTTATTTGATTGTCGTGATTAGGAGTTAGAGAAATTGACTTACTTTGGATTTGCTAATTCATTATTTTGGATTACTATTTCATATTTTATTTGAAATTGCGGTTCTTACGTACTTAATCCGTTTCGCTTCGTTTTTTTTATCGGCCCATTTTATACTTATTTATTTTTGAGAATGCCGCGGAATCATAGTAATGAACACAGGTTTTCACAGGCTAGCTCCTGGTCCATCTGTAAGGAAGATTTTTCAGAAAGTGATGACGTTTTAATAACCGCGTGTTCCTATCGTTTTCATAGGTCTTGCTTGCTAAACTGGATCAAGAAAAACCGTTCTTGCCCGCAATGTCGGACGAAATGTACCAGCCGTGATTTTCCTCAAAATACGGGTACTCGAACTAGGGTTCAAAGCGCTCTTCAGTCAGATAGCACCAAGTGGAAGGGGCAGCAAGTTTGCCTATTGCTAATGTGCAAGAAACTAATAACACCCTCATGAAGAAGAAAATATAATTCGCAATATTGTCACTGCCGTGATATCAGCCAGGCAAGCATCAATTTTCGACAATTTAGAGAATCGCGTTTCTCAGCTCTTAGAGCAAAGGCTCAAAGGTATAGTCACCAGCTTAGTGGACCGGTTCAATTTAAACGCACCAACACCTCAGCCTGCGGCCAACATTAGTCCATATGTTAACGCCCGTCCACCGAGTATACAACGTAATGTCTCTACACCCGTCTGGCCTAGGGACATACCAAATCTGAATAACAACTCGAACCAGCATTTCCATCACCAGATTGACCAGCTTCGATTTAGCGACTTATCCAGTGTACCTTACTCTGGAAGAATAGCGCAATTAATATCCTATTGGGACATTAAGTTTGACGGAACTCCTAAGCTGACTGATAGTTTTTTGTACCGCATCGAATGCCAAGTCATCGATACAGTAGGAGGAAATTTTAACTTGTTATGCGAGCACGTACAAAGCTTGTTTATCAATGAGGCGAGAGAGTGGTATTGGCGATACCGTCGTTCAGTTGAACGCGTAACTTGGCCATCGCTTTGTCAAGCTTTGAGGACAAATTTTCAACTTCACAAAAGTGATTTTGAAATTAAGGAGATGATCCGTAGTAGGAAACAAGGGCCGAGTGAAAGCTTCGACGATTACCGAAATGCAGTTCTTAAAATAGCTGAGACTTTGCAAATGCCTTGCCCGAACCGGAACTGGTAGAGGTTTTACAACATAATTTGAGACCACGCGTTCGGCAACAGCTCTTATATGTGCAGGTCACCTCTTAAGCAGAATTGCGTAGACTTTGCCTCAAGGGTTGAAAGCCTCGCAAATAAAATTACTAAACTCACCCAGACAATAACCGCGTCGCTATGTTAGTGAAATAGATGGCGAAGATCCTTCGATAGAAGCTACAGAATCTGAAATCAGCGAAATAGGTAAACGCTCAGCCAGATCAAAGATAGTTTGCTGGAATTGCAAAACCGAAGGCCACCGGTACTTCGATTGCCTCGAAGATAGATCCGTATTCTGTTACGGGTGTGGTGCCCCGGAAGTTTACCGACCAAAATGTTAGTCCTGCAATCCGGAAAACTTGAAGGAGAGCATGGTTCTCAAGCAGAATCCTCGCAACAACCCGCAAAAGAAATTTAAAAAAAAACTCATCATACGCACAGACGCTACCGAGCCGTCCGAGTGCGTGAGACCGAGTATACGCCCTGACAACTCAGTTAATACCAATTCATTCGTTCATAGAATTATACCGTATGAAGTCCGTTTAGAAAATTACAATAAAGATAGGAAAATAATTTTCAATTTCAACAACCTGTAGTTACCCGTTCCACCATCCGATTAAAGAAATTTTGGGAAAAAGTCAATGAAAATCGTAAAGCAGTAGATAGTTTTGTTTTTGCCATAGAACCCAAATCCTTTGATTTAAGGCCATATGCCAAAATTGGAATTTCAGAGTTCGAGCATCTCGGTCTTTTAGACAGTGGTTCTCAAGTTTCTTGCTTAGGTTCTTCATTAGCCGAATATGCCTGCAGGCAAAAGGACCTTCGCAAGCAAACCACGCCCGTCTGTACTGCAGATGGGAAACATCAAGTTGTCTATGGCACTGTTGATCTAGATCATATGTTTTTTTGTTATTCCAAGCATGTTTCAAAAGATAATCTTAGGAGTAGCCTTTTGGGCCAAGTTTAAAATCGCACCGAACGTTATTTCCGAGATTTCTCTCCAAACAAAGTTCGTCTGTGCCTTGACTCAAGGAAAGTAAATAGCGTAACCATTAAGGACACTTATCCCCTACCTCATATTGATGGCATTTTGAGTAGAATACCAAAGGCAAAATTTATTATTTCTCTCGATTTGCGACGCGCCTTTTGGCAAATTCCCCTCGCCCGTTAATTGATCTGAAGTCGTCCGAATTTTCGTCCGAAGAATATAAAAACCTTATTAGTCATGTCCAAATTAATGAGTCTCGCTTACCCGACCATCAAATTTTGGATGAAAAGGTTTACAAAAGAACCGAACATCCAGAGGGGAACCCAGCGCGCGAAGCATTCAATTGGAAGCTGTGGATTCCGAAAACGTTGACTATTCAGGCAATTGAAAACGCCCACTGTCTTCCGAATAAATGCCATGGTGGCATAGCAAAAACTCTGGAGCGGTTAAGACTTAACCTATACTGGTCGAATATGACCGTCGATGTGAAGAACTACGTAGCAAAATGCCCGATTTGTCGACAGAGGAAAGCCACAAATGTTAGATTACGACCCCCCATGTCAGCCCAATACACCGTCCAACGTCCGTTTCAAAAACTGAATATTGATTTAATTGGTCCTTACCCTCGATCTAGAGAAGGAAATACTGGTATTTTGATTGTACTCGATCATCTGACCAAATTCCCATTGCTAAAAGCCATGCGTAATTTTAATACCTCATCTATTTGTCACTTTTTAAAAAACCATGTTATCAGCGTTTTCGGTACCCCTGAAATAATTTTTATCGACAATGGCAAGCAGTTTAAATCACACGAGTTTAGTAGCCTCTTGTCTGATCGCGGTATAAAACACGTTTTTACTGCTCTTTACAGTCCTCAACCAAACGCCAGCGAGCGAGTGAATCGATCGATTATAGCAAGCATTAGGTCCTATTTGAAAGGCGACCAAACTCATTGGGACAGGCACCTGTCAGACATCGCAGAATTACTTCGAAGTTCCATTCACCAAACCATTGGATGTTCACCATACTTCGCGATGTTTGGACATCAAATGCTATCTCACGCTGATAAATATGAACTCTTGCTAAGGTTAGAAACGCTTGATGAAAACGTTTTGGACAGAACTGACAAACAAAAGCT
>NW_023464690.1:0-10262 GCF_013731165.1 Rhagoletis pomonella
AAAAAATCACGTCGGGGTCACCACTGTAGCGGTTGACTTGCATTCGATAGCGAGAAAACAAGACCCGCTACGTTATTTAATAATTTATTTAAAATCACAAAATCACAGCTCAATTAAATCGGGTAAAATACTTATTTTAGCCGGGGAGAGTGCAGCTGATGAAACGTCCGTCGTCTGTGCTGGTCCGCCAAAGAAGAAAGAGAACCAATCGAGAGATTAGAAAGCTGAGCGGCGAAGTTGATGAATCGTCAAATGTCATAGTGCTGAGTAGATGATGATGGGCCGCACTGCCCTTAATTCATTAGGCTGGTACTCTACTTCAAAACCAATCTCTGAGTATGAGTAACTATTTGTAGAGGCGCAAGTCGCTACATATACTTTAGATTTAAATAATCATTTTTAGTGGTGGGCGAGTCCGAGATGTTTAAATGATCGAGATAGTACATTCAATTCGCGTAGATTTTTGAGAACTTTTTTCCTTGAAGGTGTTGCACTTTTTCTTCCATACTGAAATTTGTGTACATCATTTATCATTGTCTAATAAAAACCATGAAATAAAGCTTAATTTAAAATATTGGAATAAAAAACAACAACGCTACATGCGCATTCATCCATATAACATAAAATGCGAACGTACGTTATATGGAAGAAAGTGCGCAACACCGCAAACAGAAAAATTCAAAAAATCGATGGTATTTTCTAGACACTTCAAACTTGCACCTTATTATACTAGAATGAATGGGCTACAAAACTGTTAACCCAAAACATGTCTACAAATTCTGAACAAAAACTGTGAAAATTTGATGAAACTTTGTTGATTTTTTTCATTCTTTCAAGTTTCGATTTATTTGCAAGGTTTTTGTTTGACAATGAGCTACAATTTTATAAAAAAAAATAATTGAAATTATTTAAAAAAATAAAATAAATACCGAGTGACCGTGTAATTTTGTCAAAGATTAGGACAATGTTGATAAAACATTAATACACTATATAGGTCAGTTTATATAAATGAACATAAAATGAGATCACTATCGATAAAATGGAAATCCTCAACGGAAATTTATAATTTCAACGCAGGGAATTTACATATATTCTTTTACTTTCAACCCCCGAATTGCTCAATTACTTCTATTTCTGCAGGATCGCCATTAGGTAAATTGCATTTCCAAAGATTTTATCAAAATAAATAGCGATGAGGGATATTTCACCCGCCGGTGATAAGAAATCGCAATCACCATAACGCACATCACTAATATTACTGTTCACAATCACGTTTACATTCATAATTTCATTTTGTAGCAAATATGAAATATAGGTATATCCATTTACTTAAATGTAAACGGATTAAGAATCAAAGTGCTAGAAGAGATTTGAGCGTTTGGTACAAAAAGTATTTTTGATTTTGAAATTGTACTCAAAATCGGCAAATTGTACTTTTTTACTTTTAAAATTAATTGTACTGAAAAAAGTACAATTGTACCTAAAATATCAACACTGTTTCACTGGCGTGACAAAGTACTTGCTGCAGCGATGCCAGATTTGAGCGTACCCAATTTTTTACCGATAATAACTCGTGCGAGGGATTTGTGTATTGGGCATTTTACAAGCCTATTAGGAAGTATACATATCTGTGTTCGTATAGAATAGTAGCTTATGTCGGAAGACTGGCTTTAGTATAATGAACCATTCGCAGCATACGATTGCGAAAGACTCACTGGCGCCGAGTCGTTGAAGAACTCTTGGAAAATAAACGTAAAAGAGGCAGTTGCGATGCTAGCAAGTCAATATTCGTATAAAGTCTCATAAAAAAATTCCTTGTGGTTTAAAGAATATAGGAAATGGTACATTTTACTAAAGCCAGCCTCCCGACATAAGCTACTATTTCATACGAACACAAATATATTCGTCTACAAATAATGTTGATTATTTTAATTAAGTCCTAAGATACCCTACAAGAATTGTGTGATGGAAACTAACACATTCTCATTTATCTCGCTAACACATTTGCAAACCTTTCTAATATTTTTGCGTTGGTTAAAAAGAGACCATTGTTACAATTTTTTTATGTATATGCAAGAGTGAAACAACTAATACATTCGCCAGAGTTGCATTTTTTTATTAAGAAAGAACTTTAAAAAGAAATCAAAGAAAAGTAAGCTGCAAAAGCGCGCGAGTGGATAAAATTAAAATATTAAAATATTAAAAAGGTGGAATTACCAGAAGCGGAATTTAAGAAAGATAAGTAAAATGAATAAAAGGCACTTGCAAAATTGCATAACAAAAGAAAAAAGGGCATTTGAGTCCGATGTGAAAAAATTTAAAAGATTATTAGAAATGCAATGTGCTGATGGTGTTGCAAGTGGAAGTGATGGTGTTGCAAGTGGAGGTGATGGTGGTCATTTGGTTTGGGAGTCAGGAGCATCCACTTCTGCAGGTGCTTCTTTATTAAAGCCAGGTAGAGATGTAATATTTGAGCCCACAGAATCGCCTTCCGCAAGTGGTTGCCTTTCTACCCCAAGCGTCGGTGAAAATGTGCTTCCTGAGCCCGGATCATCCATATGTTCAGATGATTCATTTCTCATTGAGCGTGGGTGGAGTGAAACTGACAGTGCTTCGGAAACTGAATTAGATCCTGTAGCTTCCTCTTCCGTGGGTATTGATTCTTACCCTGTGAGAAATATTGGTAGGAATGAAAAATGCGATTGTGGGCTTTCCTAAAGTTAGTCCTTTCATGATCGGTTGTTTCTCGGGTTTCAAGAAGCCCGAAAATATAAATAGTTTTATGGCGGACTTTTGTACAGAAGTAAAGTTACTTAAAGAAAATGGCATCAAAGTGGGCCCCAACCAAAATAGGTTGCGATTCAATGTCCGTCTCTTCGTTTGTGACACTCCAGCCAGAGCATTCGTGACTGGTATCGTATCTCACAATAGCAAGAATGGTTGTCCCAAATGCGATCAGGAAGGACTATATAAAAATAGAAGAGTGTGTTTTCTGAAAGAGGTAAGAGGTTTAAGGTCAGATTCTACATTTGAGCTTAGACGCGATCTGGCGCACCACATAGAACCATTCAAAACCAAAAAGAGTTTGTTGGAGGAATCCGGGTTCGGAATGGTTTCGCAGTTCCCCCTGGATAGCATGCATCTCGTCGATTTGGGGGTGACAAAAAAAATGCTTAAACTCTTAATTAAGAAATCAAATTTAATTAACTTAAATAATAAATTTAATTTTGTCGCTAAATTTGTTCCATCGGAATTTTGTCGTGTGCCTAGAAATTTAAATGACATAAGTAATTGGAAGTCCACAGAGTTTAGGCAATTTTTGCTGTACACCGTTTTGAAAGGTTGTATTAGTAGTGATCAATATTATCACTTCCTACTATTGCATAGCGGTATAAGACTGCTGTCCAATGAAAGGTCGCATCAAAGAGACGCAGATATTTCCCAAAAGCTTTTAGAAGATTTCGTAAAATTTTTCGGAACATTATATGGTGACGAGCTAGTAAGCTTTAACGTCCATGGACTTCTCCATTTAACGGATTGCGTAAAACAATTTGGACCACTAGACTCCTTTGCAGCCTACAAATATGAGAACTACATGCAGTCTATTAAAAAAATTATAAATAAACCCAATCAAATTCTGCAACAGATATTTCTTAGGCTTGAAGAAAGACAGGGACTTGAATCAGTTTCGAGAAATGCTTCGAAAATAGGGTCGTTTAGTATTTCCCATAAAAAAGGAAAAGACAGCTTTGGTTTCACTATGAAGACAGGACCCATCAAAGTAGTGGACCAAGTGAGCCCCGAGAATTTTGTATGCAAAGTTTTCCAAAATACGGAAAACTACTTCGAGCAACCTCTGCAGTCGTTTAGTGGTTTAGGTATAGTTGTTGCTGGAGAATTGAGTAGTGAAACCACAGTAGTTCCGGTTACAGATATCGAATTCAAATATTTTTCCATACCTATAGGCAACAAGTTTCTTCTTATTCCCCTTCTTCACCATCTATTTCATGAGTTTGCACACTAATCTAAGCATTGCATTTAAATTAATCTTGAAAATAAATAAAAGCAAAAATAAAAGCAATAATATCAATAAATATAATAATAAAACTACTACTAATAATAATAATAATAAAAAAAATAATAATAATACTCTTAAATATTAACAAAAATATTAATAATAAAAATGACAACAAAATAATAATAAAAATAAGTATAATAACAATATTAATAACAATTCTTGATTTTTTAATACATGGATATATCCGGCAATATTTTTGAAGAGTCATTCGATAGCCAAGAAAACAGTAAGCAAATAAATTAATAAACAAAAACTTATATATCAGTTTAGTTTTCTTTTTAGCAATTTTGCCAAAAAAATCGTATGACGCTTTAAGTGATCCGCATCCGGAGACATCGGCATCATCTCAAAATGGTACGCAAAAAACGAATTTCGCCTATAGTAATTAATTATTTATTTGATATTTTCGTTTAAGATATTCTGAAAGCTTTGAGGGAAGTCCTGAATGGGCAAAAGGAGTCCAACGCACGGCTGGCAAAGTTAGAGGAAAATGTAATTTGCGTTTCTGTTTTTGATAAATGTATTTTCTCATTGTAAAAATACTTCTCATACTTAAGCAAACGACTGTAATGCAAAATCAAGCCATTCTTAGCCAGGGATTGGCTAGTATTGTAGCCAACCAAGAGGAGATAGCTAAGGAGCTAGAGAAAATAAATATAAGTGTAAGAATGTGGTAATTTTACTCCTACACGTTTATTAATGTAAAACATTTTCACCAGATCGAAAAGAACCCGGAGGCGATGGCTCAGACGAAGGCGCTAAGAGAGTGTAAGGTGGCGGTTAGAAAAATTGAGATGTCCGTTTGCCGCCTGACGGGAGAGTTGGAGGACACGTTCATGAACGAGGTCACCAGCATGCTCCCATTAGCAACTACCACTGGGGTGCTGAATGTGGAAGAAAGGCTTCAAGTTCAAGAGTTTGCCCAAGCAATGGTAACACTCATTATTGTAATATTATACCCATATAAATTTATTTTCTTTTTTTATAGACTTCATATTTGAACAAAATGAAGGGGACATCAGAAGATGTCGGCCCTGTCATTCGCGGCATCTTCACGGATGACCTGCTTCACAATTACAATTGGGACGGGACATGGGAGAAACAGGCCCTTAATAAACTTAATTTTATTAATAATATTCTGCGAGGTACTTTCTTTAATCTACCAAAGAAAAGCTATTGTTATAAGATATCTTTTTGCATTTCATTTCAGATGTATTCCAGAAACAAGGGGCCCTCAACTTCGAAAGAAGTGTGCGAAAGGCGGTAGAACTGAGCCAACATCGCGTTCAACAAAAAAAATATTTAAAAAAACAAACAACAAAACAAAATTAACTAAATTAAATTAAAAATTAACAAAAATTAACATATGTAATAAATGTGAAGTGAAAATTAATGTATGTATCAAATTTTTTTTTAATATTCGGATCAACTGTGATGGGTATGTGCATCAAGCATGATTGCTCACCTGTGATAGGTTTGCACATCAAATATGATTTATCAGCCATGATGGGTTTATACATCAGGTGTGATCGGTCAACAGCTCACAGCTCCGTACAGCTCACTTCACCTCGCCTAGCACGCTCGCGTGCTCGCAGTTTGACCGCGACGTCGACTGCGAGCACCTCCGCTATGCATCCCTACTGTAGTGGAATTCTGACAATGGCTACGCTAAATTTCCGTCGCTAAAATTCTCTAAAAAGCCGTGGTGTCTAAAAGTACGCAATATGGAACCGTCCGTCGTCCGGCACGAAGCGCCAATCGCGACTGTGTAAGCCAATGTTTAATATTCTGACAGCGGCATAATTTCCCGAGAATACTAAAAGTGCAACATCAAAGAATTCGAATTACCATATTCGAAGCAATCGAGCCATAACCGCGAAAGAGACGTAAGCTCCAAATGTTTTTGTTTGGCGTTTTTTAATAAAAAATCCATAATTTTTCCAAACAACAAGGCAAACAAACACACCAAAAAAGTAGCTCAAAGTGGACCACCCATTCTTGAGTTATATTCGATGTAAATAAGCTGGTTTAAATTAAACTACCACTATGCACTGTTATGCCAACCTTTTTGCGGAATTCAGCTACCATTTTAGGAAGTATGATTGAATTCTTCCCCTTTTTCCTGCTTTTAAAAACCATCCCTGTCGGTGGGAGTGTCAACTTTTAGAAAAAAGCTACTTACAAAATCTTTCATTATTGAATCATGTGTAATAACTAATGTTAAGCTGCCTAAAAGGCAAGAGAGAAATTAGTTTAATCGTTCGCTACACCTCCCCGAAGACGGACCTCAAACCCCTCTCGTTTATATTTATTGTAATAAAATTATTGGAATAATTAAATTAAAGATGTTAAAAACGAAAAATGAACTCTTTTGTTTCAACAGAAATAAACTATAATTATTTTATTTATTCGCCAAAGCGCGAACATAGTGCCGAAACCCAATTAAAAAGAACAAAAGAAACATACAAAGAAACTCCCAACTGCGTTAAAAAGCAAGTAAGCGAAAGCGTAGCGAGCGAAGTAGCGGCCAGCAAGTTAAGTCGCGTCAACGGTATGCGCCCAAGTACTTACATATACATACGAGAAAGTTCGTGAAAAATAATTGAAATTATAAATTAATAAAAAAAGTGAAAAAATCTAGGGTAAAAGCTATAAAGTTGGTGCGACACAACAAAAGTTTAAATACAAACCTTGAATGTACATATAACACAAATACTTGCCAAATATAAGACGGCTGACAAAATACATACGCACATAATAGTTGCGCACATTATAATACTAAATGCAGTGAACAAAAAAATAGTAAAACATTCAAGTGGACAATTTTGCAAAAAAAAAAACGTGTACACAAATTAAAAGTTTGAAAAATAAAGTTGATTGTACAGAGTGAAGCGACACACACACATACAAAAAAATATTTTTGGTCGCCCAACAACAAAACAGAAAGTAGTCGCGCAAACACCGGCAAACAACAGCGCCACAAAAACCGTCCAAAATTGGCCGCCCAACAACAACCTCTCAGCAAGCAGTTAACAGCGCAACTCCAAAACATCTCTGCAGCAGAGCAGCAGCAACTAGTTTGGCAAGTAGACGCCCAACAACGCCACAAACAGGCGATTAGCTGTAACCGCACAGCAGGCAGAAGGCAAAAAACTCTAGCAAGTCGCCTGCCAAAGACCGCCCAAAAACAAAAGGCACATAGCCCTACAGCATCGGCAAAAAGTCGCAGCCGTATACATATCAACACCCACACAGCAGTATCGGATTACATTAGGCCGGATCCAAATCAATTAAAAAGCACCCCTAAACTCAGTGGTTTGTACAAAGAAACGGAATGTCAAAGTAAGTGCATCATTTACTTATTCACATACAAAAAAAATTAGCGGATTTTCCCAAAACGGTGTTTGAAAACCTCCCTGCTTCATACACCGTACAGCAAATAACGCTCTCTATCAACACATATATTTTTGCGACCATTCCCGCGCATTTGAATATAACCTCAAAATTTAAAAATCCGCTAAACTAACTCATTTATATACGTATATATACTTAGCGGACCCCAAAGATGGTAAAAATAGAAACCCACAATTTGATTTACCGCAAATTTTTGCGCATATATGTATATATTAATATTTATATTTTAAAAACCCACGCATCTCCTCTTAAGCCATACTCAAAAAAAAAAAACAAAATCCGCTAAGTATACATAGATACATTTTCATACGTATATAACCCCTATACATATGTATATCTCTCCACGTACATATATATATGAAACTGCTCCCAAACGCATTCCAAAAAGTACACGCGCGTAATAAATATACTTGGCCAAACTAGCACTGGGTAATATGTAAGCAAAGTCACCGCTACGCTCCCCAAACGCATGCATATATGTTCATATATACATACCTACACACAGGTGCATACAGACATTAACCTGTGCGTCTTTGTGCCCAATTCTATTGCCCAATTCCCCATCTCAAATAAATAAAAGCAAATTACACCCAAAGTTCTCGATATTCACTGATCGCATAGCAAACACAATTTACATGCGACAGGTACACAAACGTACATACAAAGCATATCGTACATACTCCGCTCCAACCCCACAGTGATATTTCTTATTTTTACTGTTCCCCACTCATTCGCTATTCTAACTAGCAGCTAGTGGGTGACATATGTACATACATACATACCCACGTATATAAGCGGTCGACATACGTAAACAAGTTGAGCTTGCGGTTTAACAAACAGTACAGTGTGGAGCAAAAATATTGCACAATAATATTCGCACAAAGCACTAAATTAAATAAAAACATTTATTAAATAAAACCCTAACGAATAAAAATAAATAATTAAGATAAAAATAAATCAAAATAAAGACTCCCACTAACAAAAAAGGCCCCCTCTTAATACTCAATAAATCTCAAAACTCAAAATGGCAGAAGACAAACAGGAAAATGCCAAACTCATTTACCCCAAACTCAACAAGGTTATCTTACTTGGTCAAATCCCCAGACCGACGAAGATAATCATAAAAATCTTCTCTACGAAATAACTAGGCTTGATAAATTCTGCGACTGGTGGAAAATAAGCGCAACGAACCATACCGACGCAGAACTCAAGAAAAACTTGGATCAGCTCAACCAACACATGGCTCTGGTGGACGCCGCGAACGAAAACATGCAGCTTAGCAACATAGACGAAAGGATCCGAGATAAGTGCAATGCATTATATGAAAATTCCAATGACTTCGGCTTCAACACTAAGTTGAAGATACACGAGATACTCAGTCAACTCCAGACAAACTCGAGACTAACTAAGAGCATGTCGATATCCCGAATTCGACCCGATTCGTACAATTTTCCCAAAGTACCTGCTTGTGAAGTTGTCAATGGAGGATATGAAGACTGACCAAACTTCAAAGGCACATTCAGAGCATTGTACATAAAAAATCCCAAATTTTCTGCGATTCAAAAGCTGTACCACTTGAAACAGAAGCGGAGTAGCCGCTCTCCTTATAAAAAACTTTGCTTTAAATGGCAAGAATTTCGAGCTCGCCTGGGACGCGTTTGAAACTCACTATGAGCATTATATGATTGTCGTTGACAATCGAATAAATATTCAGTCCTCAGTCAGTGAAAACCCCAAATTTACAAGTTCAATCCCGAAAAACGTGAATACCCACCCTCTAAGTCCGACATCAAAGGACAAAAGCTCTACCTCAAAGAGCTCAAACCCTTACTCACCCAGTTCTGCAATCAAGAATGGTTGTACATACCCAGTAAGTCCCATCCAAAAGGACAGTTCTCCAAGTCCTATTTCACCATGGAATACAATATAATTTTAATTTCAAAGATTTAGACATGATACCAAAAAAGAAGGTAGTTTCACTTTGAAATTTTTTGACATAAACTGTGCTTATGACGTTTATACTTTTCGTAAATTGCTCGAGTATCACTGCCACCTCAACAAATTATTGTTTTGGAAATTTTATTATTTTTTAAAGAAATTTTTTATGCATTAAAAAATAACACCACGCAAGTTAAATTTACTTAATTCATCGTATCAGCATAGCTGTTAATAAGTGTGTAGTAATTTAAAATACCTTAAATTACCTTACCGCAAAAAAATTTGGCATTATATGCAGTGTTCCATGAGATATTATTATAGATCTAGGACGTTGCTTTAATTTGGGTCCTTTTCAGAGGACATATGTACAAAAGAATAGTTAAAAAGTAGCTTATCGTCAATGAAAGCACTATGGAAGCATAAACTTAGAGGAAGGTAAAAAATGTACAAATTCTTAGAGCTCCTTGTTATAGTTTATAGTGGTGCAGCGTTTCGCTTAGATTGGGCACATCCGTCCTGAGGCTGAAAATTTACCGCCGAAAACTGGTTGGAACAAGCAAACAACACCTTCGTGAAGTTACCATGCACGTGGCCATCCCGAAATATGCAGCTAATCGTACTAAATAATGATGAAAATGATTGCATAAACAAATAGATTATCTATGTGCATTATGCAACGTAATAGGAAAGCGCCGTAACTCGCGTGTGTTTGTTGGCGGTGTCAATTCTTTAATCGCCGCAATCTTGTCAGGATCAGTGTGAATCCCTTCTTCGCTCACCACATGACCCAGGTATTTCAAACTCTGGTCCGATGGCTTTGTCCAGTGCTCGT
>NW_023464691.1:0-10256 GCF_013731165.1 Rhagoletis pomonella
TTAACTCGTTCATTAGCTGGTAAAAACTCTGGACTACCCACTGATTCCATTGTTATTGCTATACTCCCTGTCACTTTGGATACTCCAATGAATCGCAAATGGATGCCGAAAGCAGACTTCAGCACATGGACTCCTCTGACAGAAGTAGCTGGGTAAGAATGTTTATATAACAAAACTAGAACATTTAATGATGGGAGGTTTTTATTATATAATAGCCTCTTTTACAAATGGACTGAAGGTAAAGACCGTCCAAATTCTGGTGGTTTACTGCAGTTAATAACCAAGGATGGTGTCACCCAATTGGTTGAAGCTAATTAAATGTAAATGTTTGTGCTGGAAAAACTTATATGTACTTCAACGACTCATGTGCGTTAGGGATATACAAAAGAAAAAAGTATAATAATTAAAAGATAATTACAACAACTTTCACAATGTTATACCTAAGAATAGTGTACCTAGTGCTCAACATAAATTATTGTACTAAATATAATCAGCTATAAAATATAAACCAATTATAAAATATTTTTGTGAGCTTAAAATATACATTAGGGATATTCTCGAAGTCTCACGTTGCACGGATTGCACGAAATTGCAAAAATACTATTCCAACTTTTCAAGAGCACGCCAGCACCCAATTGCAAGGTTGCAGCATGCATAGGTAGCAAGCAGCAAAAGTCTATTGGCCTTATTCATAAAAAATAAAGTAGCTTTATAAATGGTTTATAAATTGAAAAATGTACGAAAACGTCAATTTATAAAGCTCTTTAAACCTACTTTATTTTTTATGAATAAGGCCATATGTCAGATACAATAACAAGATACAGCAAAAAATAATTTAAGCAAGTTGAATCGGAGAAATATCTGTCAGTTCCTACATTAAAACAGCTAGCACAGGATCGCATTTATCTTGCTACGCTGTCCTGCAAAATGTCTGCATGGGCTTAGACCATGATTCAATAATACAATTTGTTTGTGCAATATGTTTATTTGTATATGCATATGAAGCATATTTAACTGATGAAAACATAAACTGTTTTTAAATTGGATGTTTACATCAATCTAACAGTAGTCTTATTTTAATTTTGAGTCATTTTGCAGTTTTTATACAGCATTACAAATTACGTATTTCACATAGATACATCAATTTTACGTTCAACATTTCGTTTAAAATGCCAGATTTCCTGCAAATACATTAGCATTTACAAAAGGAATTCCACTACTAATTGCCTACTTTGGATACTTTTCTACTACCGAGATTTCATTCATCCCGTTTTCTCCGTCCTTCGTAAATTCAACCTTTTGTAAGGGAGTGTCAAACCGCAGCGGTCAATAATTATCTAACCTTGTATTATTGAATCATGATAGCACATCTTGTTTCCCATGTATTTTGTTGTTGTGTGTTTGCAAGCTATGCAATCTATTCAATTTGCAATGGCTTTGCAAGATTTCAAGAATACCCATATTGTTCAAGGTGATATAAGCAAGGCATATTTAATAAGGTAGAAGTGACAACTAATCGGAACTCTGTCAAAGCGAATCTGTCACGTAAAGCGCAGCAAAAGTTTTATGTGGCATCAGCTTTTTTGGTCAAAACATAGAGGAGCGACGAGCAAAGAGCATCGAGCAAAGCGTCGATTTCAAACGCATATGTTTCAATGGGAGAACGCATAGTTCAGAGCAAAGCGTACATACATACATGTTTGTAATTGGATGGAGCTTTGCTCGATGCTAGCTCTTCGCTTTGCTCGCCGCTCCACTATGTTTTTACCCTGCGCATCAACAGATCATCTCACTTCGTCACTTCTCAACTTTCGTGCTCTTCAGGCCTTACAGGCACAGGAACCTCCCAGGGCATGGGAACTGCACCTAGGTATAAACGCATGCGCTTAAAAACATTTTCCTGCAATGGGGAAGTAATAAAATCATTCGCGTTGAAATGACTTTTCACAGACACGGGAAGAATCTTGCAATTGAACACCGCAGCGGTTATCCCAAGGAAGATTTCTAACTTCGCAACTAGATGCCCTAAGGTATCACACCACTTTAACGTCTTGGCTCTTGCCACACATAGCGCAACGCTCGTAGTTCCTTCTACTTTTCATTTTTGTATATGTATCTATAAATGGATGTGGTCGAAAAAAGAACTACAAAAATATCATAGCACGTAATTGATTTTTTAATGAAAAGAGAGAAATTTCAAAATCACTTCTACCTTATTTAAGGTGCAATCCCGTATTCCTCGGACTAAAACTAGTAAACCTGTCAAAAAATAAAAATTCGCTCAGAGCGAGAGAGTAACATTGAAAAGTACGGGATCGATTTCTAGTAAAAAATGGTAACTTCTGTAAGGCGTAACCCTCTCCCCCCCTTGGGCTCCTCCCATAGGCCCCTAGGGAACCGTTTGGAAAAGGGGGAAAAACGGAATTTTCTTTGGAAAACTGAGCAGTTTGAAGTGGAATATGACCCAACTAACAGAAACCGTGGGATTTTTTAATAAAATAAATTATGCCAAATTAGATATCTTGCAATTTTGAATAAAGAATAAAAAAGTTAATTAAAAATAGAAAAAAACAAGTTTTTATAAAATAAATGTTATTTTTAACAAATGTGGTTTTGTGTAGAATTCCTTTCTGTGTAGGCGGCCTTCGGCCGCACTTAGGGACTATAACCCTCAGGCAGTAGAATTCTCCTTTCTATGTTGCCAAAAACGGGGGCTGAACACCTTTTGCAGAGAACACCTTTCTGCGTAGGCGGCCTTCGGCTGAACTTAGGGATTATAACCCTCAGGCAGTTGAATTCTCCTTTCGGTTTTGCGAAGAAAAGGAGCTGACCACCTTTTGCAGAGAACACCTTTGTATATTTTTAATGCTTACTGGGTTATATCCTATCTTATTTTGTCTCTCATTCTATTGCATATTTTGGAGTTTGACAGCTGAACTCCGCCATTTAATTCGCATATGCAACCAAAGTCAGACGCGTGATTTTGAAGGTGTTTTTATTTAATGAATTGTGATTCTCTTCTTCTTCTTCTTATTTGGCGCTGTAACCGCCTAAGCGATTTTGGCCGAGTCCAAAACAGCACGCCAGTCATTTCTCTTCTGTGCTAACTGACGCCAATTGAAAAAGCCCAGTGAAGCCAAGTCCTTCTCCACCTGGTCTTTCCAACGCAGAGGAGGCCTTCCTCTTCCTCTGCTACCAGCATCGCGGCCCGCGTTGAATATTTTCAGAGCAGGAGCGTTTCTGTCCATCCGAACGACATGGCCAAGCCAGCGGAGCCGCTGAATTTTAATTCGCCGCACTATGTCTATATCGTTGTAAAGCTCATACAGCTCATCGTTAAACCGTCTGCGATATTCGCCATTACTAACGCGAATTGTAATTAATTGGTTTATATTGAAGTCGTAAAGCAAGCTATAACTAATCGAGTAAATTGTAAAGTGAGGGGGAATACAAAAATGTATTGGTGAAGTGATTGCTTTAAGGATAATAGGAGTGATAAATGTACGCTAATTTCCGAATTTTACAAAAAAAGGGCATATTTCAAACCCTATTTGTAAATAAATTAGTGACCAAAATTTACAAAAGTGAGTGTTAAAATAATGCGTAGACCCTTGAATACAAGTGTGTGGAATTTTTTTTTGATCGGGCCACCCCTTTGGTCGGAATAGCCCGAAATAGTTGTGAGCGCTACTAAACCCCACCCGAAAATCTTATTAACTTAGCTTAAAAGAAAAATTCATACATGTTCGTAAAAATCTATTTGCAATCAGCAAATCGATTTCACGCAAATATCATATTTTCGGCAAGCAAGCAAATGTACAAAACCCCTCTCCTTTCCCCGTTTCCCGGTTCTTTCTCTACACTTGTTGTTCTGACTTCCATTTTTATTTTAGAGTTTGTTTTGATCCGACACAAGCACGCGCGTGCCTCCGCAAGCACCCCCTCTGCCTAGTACTTATTTGATTTCTGTTTCTCTTTTATTCGTTTTTATTTTTAATTTTGCTATAAACTATGGTACACGCAAAATGTTCCTCATTCATATACGTTCTCTGTTGTTAGTGCATGTGGCACATGCAAACAAAACGAAATAGAAAACATGTTGTCTATGTGTGCGTGTCAATCCACCGTCAATCCGCAATTTTCGCGGACTGAACTGAGGGAGGTAAACTCGAACCCTCTACCCCGTCTTTTCCACACAAAACCGGTTTTAGGGGACTGAGCAGTCCAGTGTGCGGAGGCCCATATGGTACCATTACCAAAATTAATTGGTATGAAACAAAAAGTATCGAGTATGTACTTGTATTTACTCTTATCGTTTCATACCTACTTGTATCGGAACAACACTGCTCATCTCTAGTGTAGGAGAAAAAGGGTACTTTTGTATTGTAGACCAAAAAGACCTTTGTTTTTTCTGAAAAGGCGAATGTAGAAGGTGTAGATTAGACACAAAGGATAATCCAAAGTGCGCTCACGTTCAGCCAAACAATATCTATAAAAATCCACAAAAGGAGTAGAAATAACTTGCAATGAATAAACGTAACAATGTAAGTTTGTTGACTATATAGTATTAGTATGCAATTCCCATAATTCGTTTAATTATATATATTTTTTTATATTTGGTAGATTCGCTTACCACCTGAGGTAAATCGGCTGCTGTACGTCAGAAATTTGCCATATAAAATTACCTCGGACGAAATGTATGATATATTTGGGAAGTTTGGGGCAATAAGACAAATTCGTGTGTAAGTATATATTTTATAAAAGCGTGCAGATACGTTAATGTTTCCTTCTATTGAAGTGGGAATACACCGGAGACACGTGGAACTGCCTTTGTTGTCTACGAGGACATATTCGACGCCAAGAATGCTTGTGATCATTTGTCTGGCTTTAACGTTTGTAATCGTTATCTGGTTGTGTTATACTACCAGTCAAATAAAGCATTTAAACGCCTGGACGTCGATAAGAAGCAAGAAGAACTTAATAATATAAAGTCGAAATATAATTTGAAAACTCCAGAGGCACCCTAGGCGGTAAAGAAAGGAAACGACATCTCAGAATAAAAATGATTGCCACAAAGAACATTAATCTTTATTGTATGCATGGTATTGTATTTCTGCACTTTCGACTTCTATCAAATATGAAACATATGTGCTTTTATTAAATTCTCCTGATATTTGTATTTTGGACTGCCTATCGTAAACAGTTTAATTTTATTTACTAGTTTTTCCGTTGATTAGAGACCTTGTGAGTTGATGTACGACTAAAGGATTTCATTGTTTGTTAATGCGCATATTTCTGTATTAATTAATTTTTTTAATCTTAACCCATAATCATTCACTCCCCTATTCTAACAAAGTCACAAAACTAGGCACATCACTTGTGATTTCTACCACGCTTCTAAGTATGCTGCTACGACAAATATGCAGCTAAAAAAGTTCAATATGTGTGCGTTTTCTTGGCACTTAAAATCAACCTTTTGTGTCATATTTTCAGGCGCAGTAGAAATCATAGTGATGCGCTGAGTTTTGTGGCTGTTAGAATAGGGGGGTAAAGCTAATTCTAATCATCATCATCATTCCATTAAAATAACAAGCAAATAAATGTAAAATACAAAAAAAGATGGACTTAAGTATTCAACATTTGCCAGGGCATGTATCTGTTTTTGCAAATACTAATTAAATCGATTACAACAGTTTAAGCGTAATACTGTTTGGAAATAAAACAAGCTTAATAGCCCGGATACAATGAAAACGACGAGCTGCGGTCCACAGCTGTCAAATTAAAAAAAAAAACTACAACAAACTATACGCAAATTGACAATCAGTACCTAGTTGTTGTTGTAGCGGCTACAACAACCCCGCCCAGATCGGTTAATATCTCAGTCGAGCCACACTCGGGACGGTTCATCCGTCAACGTTGATTCCCTGTGAATGCAGCTCAGCGCCTGTCGGTAGGCTGACAGGTCCAGAGGTTGTTTAATGAACCTCTGGACTTCGTCCGTCAGTTCGTACAGATGTCTCCTGACGTGCCTCGGCGAGGTCTCTTCTGCAAGCAGCTGCCTGCTGTGATGGCCACGTCTGTGGCTCCCTGCTTGCAAAGCATTCTGTTATGCTCCTTGACTGGGAGCATCTGGGCCTCGTCGTGTAGGTGGTGTTGGGGCGTCATCAGGAGGCATCCGGTCGCTGTTCGTAGTGCCGTGTTTTGGCAGGTCTGTAGCTCCATCCGCTGCGTCCTGCTAGTCCCAGGCGACCACACGGGCGCTGCATAGTTTAGAACCGGCTGGCCAATTGCCTTGTATGTTGCCAACAATGTTTCTTTATCTTTGTCACAAGAGCTGTCGGCCAGCGACTTGAGGACATTGTAGCGGCTTTGTACTTTATTGGCAATTACGGTTGTATGCGCCGAGAAGGAGAACAGACTGTCGAAGGTAACTCCGAGGATTTTCGGGTTATTCACCGTCGGTATTGTTACGCCATCAACGTGAATACCCAGCTGCAGTCTAACCTCCTTCGTTCAGGTAGTGAATAGGGTTGCCGACGATTTCGCAGGGGTAGGGCAAGGCTCCTTGCAGTGAATAAGCGAGAAAGTTCGGCGAGATAACCGTTTACTTTCGAGCACAAGTCATCAATTCCATTACCCAGACGCCATGATCGAACAATCGTCAGCATAAGAGACAATATTGACACCCTCTGGTGGTTGAGGAAGCTTAGAGATATAATAAGTAAACAGTAGTGGGGACAGGACACCACCCTGTGATTCCCCCCTGTTTAATTTTACGTGGCTGTGGGAGAGAGGAGGCCTCTATCTCTTTTAGCGGCGTTGAATGACTGACAGTGTAGAACGCCTTGAACAGGTCCAACGCTACTAGAAAAGTTCTCTCACAGGGGCGGTTTCGATTTGGGCAGTGGGACCTCTCTCCCCATTTTTCAGATGTCTGGAATGACGAGAGTGGCCATAGACAGGTTGAGGACCTCCGTTAGGTATGCTACTCCCGCAGGACCCAAATTTTTCAGCATCAACATGCATATTCCGTCGGATTCAATGGCTTTGGAGGCTTTCGACTTCCCGATGGCCACCTGAACTTCACCGCAAGTGAAAGAAAGGGAGGCACAAGCTGTTGGCATTTTGTGCAGCCTTCCATTTTGCACTGGCAAAATTTTAGTCAGCAAAAATTATCCAACACGAAAACATATGATCACAAAACATATGGTTGTTATTTCTGTAAACAAAAAAAATTGAATTTTCCGAGTTTTGGTATTTATATGCTATTTGGTGGCCTGCTATGAGACTTTATGATAGCGCCAACTAGTTTTTACTCCTAGAAATGTTCCTGGCGAACATTGAACGTTCATTTTCCTTTTTTCTTCTATGGAGGTAACATGAATTTCAGTTTGTTTACAAATAAAACATAAACAAAGTCAGCTGGTGTGTCTTCTTCTTCCGGTTTTTGCAAGTAATAGGTTTGTTCGTCGAGCAAAAAATTTGTACGAATTTGTACGAATTATCACGATTTTTGCCCAAATCGCGTTCGTGCAGACCAAAAAACTATCCAACACTCAAAAATTGTGAGAGCAATGTGACAGTTCTCTTGGAGAGAAGTTGCAAATTCTTGCTGGAAAAAATTTTCAATGTGGCATCCACAAATGCTGAGCTAGTACGGGCCACCACATTGATAGCAAAAATTGCAGAAGGGCGGATAAACAGGTACGTGTTCGTTACAATCTGCCTATATTTTGTTACACCCGATTTACATGATTCAAGTACTTGAAAGCAATTCTTGCTCTTGCTCTTGCAAGAAAGTTGTGTTTTATATTTGCTTTTACACGTTTCACTTCTGTTGAAAATGCCAAAACCAAAGCAAGAAAGTTGAAACGACTTGACGGTACAGACGCATGTGTACTCGTCCCTTTTGTTCTCACCCCCTCTCTTCCACATGCGAGCAGAATTAAATTCAATACTTGAACTGTGTAAAATCAGTCTTAGTGAAATTTTTTACTTATATACAGAGGTGGACACTACCACGATTGAGAGAATACAAAGGTTGCGCCGATCTCGGACCGCTATTCTTCTCTTAACGAATTTGACAGAATCGTTGTTTGCATGACGTCACACTGGTGCAACATGTTTACGTTTTCCTTGCAACATTTTTTTCTTCTTCTTCCATTCTTGCTCACGTTTTGGCATTTCTCTCTCGCAATTGCACCAGTGTGACGTCACACAAAAGTTATTCTCAAAAATCCTCTCTGATCGGCGCAATCTTGTATTCTATCATTCTTGGACACTACCACATACAAGCGTTCGCTAGAAGTGAGAATGTGTTAGTGTGCCTAATTCATTTTGCATGCTGCCGCGATCTCATCGTTACGCTCTTGCTTGTATACGTACACGCGATGTTTGCGCTCTTTGTTAAATACACCTTGCCACCTTGCATAGATCCGCCTTGCACGTACTCTTCCCTGCAAAACGCGAATGACCGAAATTAGAACACATTCACACAAATTTTCGATTGTCACTAATACATAAATAGTACATGTACCCTGTAGGGAAACCCCGAACTGGTGAACCAAATTTGTAGTTCTGTACTACATCTTTATCGCCAAAAACGAACCAGTCCGATAGTAACTAGATCGCCACCAGTCCAAAAGCGGCGATATGTGATACTTTTAAAAAACAATTTTAGAAATCTATATCTAAAATGACGTATTTAGAACTGGTTCAAAACTATATAAAAAGGGATGCAGAACGAACTAGATCTCATCTGGCGAATTTTTAACTAGTTCGAGACTACTGAAAAAGGGATGCAGCGGGGGGCTTGTTTACTTTAAATAGATTTTTGCTTGGCGGGTTTTTCGTTCAAATACGCTTTCAGTCTGCACGTCGCAGAGGCTTTTTCATAGTTTAGTAATACAAAACTAATATTTGTGTTAACATCTTAATATTATGGGACCTTCTGGAATATAACCAATAACAGTCAGCACCTCTGCAAATTCAGCTACAGCCAAAGGTATGTAAATGTGTTTCCAATGCAAAATTAAATTTACATTCATTCAAACAAATTTGATTTCAGATTGAAAATTATTTCTCTGCAAAAGATTGAAAATTGCTACCATAGTAACCCAAAAATAAAACATCTTGTTACTTTTTTCCTTTACAACTGGTTCGAAACTATAGAAAATGGGGTGCAAAGCGAACTAGATCCCATATGTCGAATTTAGGACTGATTCTGAACTATGCAAAAGGTAATGCAGCGGGGGACAATTTCCAATTCCTATGACATCGCTGTGTTAAATTCGCCAGTTGTTTGCATGCAAAAGAGATTTATCGCGAACTAGTAGTGGTTCTAAATGTACTAGAAGCGCCCCAGTTCAAAACTAGAGATTTTCCACAGGGTAAGAATTCGCTACGAAAAAGTCTTAGAATGAAACAACATCTTAAAATTTTTCAACTGTTTTAATATATCTTATTCACTCGCACACGTTGCATGCATAGGGATGGTGAAATTATGCGAAAAGAAAAATGAACAAAACACGCAAAATCGTCTCAAAACTTTTCTGGTGTTGCCAGACATTTCTTCTTTGCGTGCTTTTTTATATGTCGCCTTTCGATTTTGTTTCTGAAAAATTGTAATTATTTAACTTAATTACCAATTCCTAATATTTTTTATTTCTTTTCCTTGATTTATTTCTTTTCATCAGAAATTGCGCTCAAATTAAATGCAAATATAGAAAACGTGCCCAATAAATAAAAAAAATGCGATAAGTATTGCCATAATGCAACCCTGCTGCGAGGTTGCAAAATGTAGACGCGTAAAAAACATATGGGGTGTTCACAGTTCGTTCCAAATTGTGTCTGAAAATGTAGACGTCTACATTTTGAGACACTTTTAGCATCAAACTGTGAGCACCCCTTTCTAGCAGTCGTCGCAAAATCGTCACAAAACTTTGCTGGTGTTGCCAGACATTTCTTGTTTGCGTGCATTGTTTATATGTCGCCTTTCGATTTTGTTTCTGAAAAATTGTAATTATTTAACTTAATTACCAATTCGTAATATTTGTTATTCCTTTTCCTTGATTTGTTTCTTTTCATCAAAAATTGCGCTCAAATTAAATGCAAATACGGAAAACGTGCCCAATAAATAAAAAAAATGTGATTAGTATTGCCATAATGCAACCCTGCTGCGAGGTTGCAAAATGTAGACGCGTAAAAAACATACCTTTGAGTGTGACAAAATGTAGACGGCGTCGTTTTCCAATTTT
>NW_023464692.1:0-10251 GCF_013731165.1 Rhagoletis pomonella
TGTTGAAAGAGTGTGCCTACGTAAATGAAATAGTCGCACAATTTTTTCGGTGATGAGGTACGCGTTGAAATCACTTTTATGTACACCAGCATTTACTCGAAGGACTTTGTCACCTATTTCCTCTTGTTTTCTATCGATATTTGGTATAAAGTCAGCTCATTTTATATCTTGTTTCCATCTATGTATTTATTTTCCATTACCGTCAAATTCTGGTTTCTTTGGCGTTATATCATCAGAACAAATGCGTCTGCCGTCACAAAAATTGATATTACTGGATTTATGCATTAGCTGTAGCAAATCCTTGTTCACACCGTACAGCACTAATAGCACACTACGACCCTCCAACTCTTTAGCCAAAGCATTGAGGACATCGACGAAGGTGGCATCGAATTGGACGAAGCGACGGCAGTCCAATACAACTGGGAAATCATCTCGATACAGCAGACAAGCATCGTTGATTTTATCGCGTATATATTCAATACCCGAATAGTAGACATCGGAAGTGGGACTGACGAATATGTAGTTGCGGCTTTCGATCTAAATCATGAGTACAGAGGAACCAGTTTATGTATAAATATCCATTTTATTTTCTACGAAGCTATCAAAGTTTCTTCGTTTCCACTTACCTCCATCAGCGTTACATCCACCTTAGGATTACCCAGTCGTAGAAATACGAATACCATGTTAAGTACGATGCCAAAGCATAGACCCGTTTGCACGCCAGCAAAGAGACAAACAATGAAGCATCCAACCCAACTGAAGAAATCCTTTTTGTTGCTATTCCAGAGGGTTTTAATGGGTGAGAAGTCAATCTGAAAGACAACAGCGTATGGAAAATGAATGGTATTTGTTACCTTGAAAGGCTGTGGGAGTTTATGTGAGTAGAGTCGATGTAGCTTGCATATGAAAGAACCTCACGGGCCATCTAAGTTTCTTAGCTTCAAAAAAACGAAAGTCTCCTGATCTAGTACCAATAATATCGCTTTTGATTTAATTGACCCAGACGTTCAAAATAAATTGGTTTTAAGTCAGAGAGCCTTAAAAATACTCTCTTAAATGTGTGCTGAAGTTTCCTCTCCTACTTGAGAGCGTTTAAATGTTATAATAAAAGATAGTAAAGCAAGTTTTCTGATGTAAAGCCGTTTCAGCGATCTATTTACAAAAAATCTTCAATAAAATATAAATTCTCGTATCTTAAATTTTTAACATGAACCCATCTTAAGTACCTAATGGCTACTTAGGAAAACTTGAAGATACTCCAAGCACCCGTTAGACTCAGTAAAGGCGTTGGCATCGTAAAATACGCCTACTAAAAGTCTACTCTTCGTCTGGTACCTCTGGACACTAAACGATCAATATGTGGCACATCCAGCCAGATTAACTTAATTATTCTCCAGTTTTAATTTTAAGCGTTCTCCAAACTCTCTCATAACGAATAACGATTTATAAACCGATATTAATTTTGACATCGCTTCGGTCTGGATGACTTTCCCCTATATCCAAGGTGTCAAGAGGTGGACGAGGTGGAAAACATCATATTTGTCTTCCCACGTTTTGAGGCAATACAGACAACCTAGTTGATATCGTGTTGAGCTCAAAAAAAGCTTGAAATGCAGTTAATACGGCCATTGTAGAGATACACCAAAAGACAAGGTGAGAAGAAGGTTAGAGGCGTTGACGAACGTGACTATGGCGAAGGGTACAAACAGACCTCACTAAGGTGGTTTCTTGTATCTTATCTTAAAATAACACAGAGGACTGTTCCAAGTTGATGCAACTTTTCAACGAACTGCGTTAGGCTCGTAACGAACCTGGAGTTCCGCGCTCAAACCGGTGAGTTTGGTAGTTAGACGGTAGGAGGTTTAGTTTGGGTTAAAGTCTCACAATGACGGGGTTTGGCTTTCGATGCTTCCTGCTAGTAAAAAAGCCGATATAATTAATCTTATACACCGCACGATCTGCAACATATCTATCACGGTAGAGTATGACATTGCCACCATCCAAAGTAATTACGTTCTGTCTATGAGGATTCTGGATCCATTGTAAATACTTTTAACACGAAAATCGTCTTGTTCATTAGTAAGTATAAGAAACCACCGGAAAAAATTCCCTCCAAATGAGGTGATCGCTGTACGCTTTCTGAGAGAGTCAAGTAATTGAGCTTGATAGATAAACTTAAGGCCTGAAATAATAATATAATATAATAAGTAGGAATATTAGAGCGATTTACCGACAAATTTAAAGACCGGGCAAGTTCCCTAAATACGACCAATGCGGCTGAGATTTACAAACACGTTGGCAAAGAGGCGGTGCCGTTATTTCGTATTTTGAAATCTTTTTATATTTTATTGAGGGACAGAAAATGACCGCCAATACCAAGATGTTTATTGTTAGATCAACACAATATCGTATTTTTTTATTTTTGACGAAGAATATGTCGTACGTTTCGATATGGAGGCTATGCTCAAATGTTGTAGTTGTAATTTTTAGAGCTTCACATAAACGTTTATTGCACGCGAACTAGTAAAGCGATTTCAAAGAAAACTATGGCGTTTCAAAGACAAACTTCAAAACCTATCGGCAGATACATTTCTGTAAGTAGCCAATTCGGTGTCTGTCGTAGAAACAATGGTAAATATTGGCTTATTTTGAGGTAAATTTGAAACTTTTAAAGTGCTCTAGCAACTTATGATTTGCAGATATTACTTTTCGGGATATGGGTCCCTTTAGGAATAAAAATATTACTGTGTACCAATTTTTTGTAAATTCGACAAAAATTGAGCATTTTAGGGCAAACAGTTTTTTGAAAAAAATCGCTCAAATGATTTTGTTTTTGTTTTCTTTAACAAAAAACTCAAGTTTTTTCCTTTAGTTTAGTATATGGAAGTTTTGGTTGATATCTTCTAAGCATGTTTATTTGATTCGATTATATGGACATAAATGATTTCCCATACAAAATCACTTCGCCATCATTTTGCAAACACGGAGACAGAAAGTATGTGTGTAGGTATTTCGGCTTTTGAGTAACAGAGGGTGCAATATTTATAACCTAATCGCAGCGTATGTATGTAAATACATAAATACGTACGTACATATGCTGATTGCAGTTAATGTGGATTTGTTTTTCTTTTAGTAATCTATGTATGTATGTATGTACATATGTGCATATGAATGCATAATACGCGAAAACTTTTTCTTCACATCAGATCGTTCGATTTTACAAAATGAGGTATCCAATTAAAATACCTGTGGATGCGCAATAACTTCTTACTTTTTCAAAAAGAGTTGCCACCTGATAAAAAATTAAATTCGAATAATTTTTATGTTAAATCAATTATAACACTATGAGTATCGATCGAAATGGTTTTGAAAAGTCGTTATTTTTTAATTGTATGCAGGGGTTTGCCACCTGTTTTAAAAAGCAAGTTAGGCTTAAATAAAGTCAGAAAATTGAAATGTATATCCTGATATGGATGCCAGACGAAAGAGATTGTGGTTTGAAAATATTTTGCAGAGGGTTGCCACCTTGTTACAAAGTTAGATTCAGTACAAGCAATAAGTTAAATAAACTGCTTTAATGTGATAATAAATCAAAATTGCCTTGAATTGCTTTTGCTTTTATAATTAGATTCTAATTGAATTAAGAATATTAGATAATTTAAATATGTATCACAATACAAGTGTCAGACGAAAAAGGTTTAACGAGGTTTTGGTTTAAAAATTATTTCAACAGGATTGCCATCTGTTTGAAAAGTCGAATTAAGTTGAATTATGCATGAATTGTGAAATATTGGCGTCAAACGAAGGAGTATTAAGAAAAATTTAGTCTCAGCATTTATAACATTAAAGAGTTAAACTCAAATTATTTAATAAGTCAAATGAATTATGCAGTATGAAAGGAAATAAAAATTAATCATAGTAGGGATACACGTCATGGTATATGACTGAAGTTAATGTTGATCTGCTTCTCTATCGCTAAGAATTAATATTTTGCAATTCATATTGATTTATAAAATTCAATTCAACACAAACAAAACAAATATTTCATGTACCGTTTTTAACTTGAATGTGATCTTAATAATATCACGTAGTCTACGTTTAAGTTCAGCGGCTGTGACTCCGACCGAAGGACCGATCCTTTTATGTTTCGGTCAAATATAACCGTTATTTGGCTATTTTTAGTATTTGGTATAATTTTTTTCCGTTATAATGAAATAAACTGTACAAAAACTATAATATTTCTATTACAAAAACTATACTATTACTATCTTTCAGGTAGGCTACAATTTTCAAGCCAATTTCTGAAGACGCAACACTATTTTGATACTAAGAAAGCCAGGATATCTAACCTTTTATTTTTGATATTTTGAACCTAATTCAAAACTTAAGCTTTAGTTTAAACATATCAATTTCAATACCAGAAAAAAGCACACGTACTATTGCAAAGCAATGCACCAAGATAAATAATTTCAGAATTTTACTCCAATAACTTGTAAAAATTAAAATCAAAAACGAATATTAACTCACCATAAACACGACAGCAGCAATGAGTACCGCAGAAATCGACGACTTTGGTATATAACCAAAGTAGGGAGTGAGTACGGTGAGTGCCAGGTATACCATTAAAGCTATAAAAAATATATGTAAGACAGTAAAATATTTTCAGTTTTGAACATTTCTTCCTCCTACAACTAACCTGTGTAAATACCACAAAGCGGAGTGCGCACACCACTGGCCTGACTGACAGCGGAACGCGTGAATGCGCCACAAGTTGGTATGCAGTTGAAGAATGAACCAGCCAAGTTACAAATGCCAAGTGTAAGCATTTCCTGCGAAGCCTCCAAGCGATTGTCCTTCACTGCCGATTACGAAAAAGACATCAATTTTATAACAAATAAATTATATTTTGATTAAAGTTTTTTTTTTTACTGAACTAACCGAATGCTTTTGCAATAGCCACGTTTGCTAATATGGCCACAATCGGCACCACAATAATGCCGCTGCCCAATTCGCTAACGATGTCAGAAAACATATAGGTAGTGTTTTTGTAGTCGAAGGCGAATGGTGGCAAATGCAATTCCAGTTGAGCGGAATTCACCTTTGCGGTGAGTGCATATGGAATTGCCTCCGCGGAGCGTTGTTTTACCCAAAGAAATGTGCCCAAACTGCAGAGGAACACAACTAGAGCATTGCGTGAGATGCTGATATACCAAAGCAGTCTCTTAAGTATGCGTGTGGTTGGAGTATTCTTCTTAAAACTGATGTGAGATAGTTGCTGCGAAGAAAAGAGAAAGTTACATTTGGGATAATAATGCAGCTACATGGTACGCGGGTGGAACTGTTCTTACTCTTAGTGAAAGTAATGCCGTCAGGCATACCAAGCCCAGTAGGGTATCCGAGTAACGTATGCTCCTGAACAGTACTTCAATCGATGGTACACCTTTCGTTTTTATACCTAATAAATTTTTTACTTGCACAGCAGCCACAATGACAGCGGTAGCGCTGGTGAAAGCTTTCGTCACGGGCGTTGGAATGAAATTCACGATGAAACCTGGTGAGAAAATGTGTGAAAAAATAATGATATAGTACGTACGTATGTTCAGAAAACGTAAACATTGAAATATCTATTTTGCAAAAAAAACAAAAACCAAACTTAACAATGGATGATGGGAATTCGTTTGAAAATAAATCAATTGAGGAAGATTAAAATGTGCATTTAACTTTGAATTTATAATTCCCAAAAATATTTCAAAAACAGTATGTAAGTTTTTGCAATCACGTTTGAGACGTTGATGTGTTTAAGAACGAATTTTCGTCAAATCTTGTAAAATTTGGTTCGGAGACAAATCGGATTCGGTATTGCGCTGTGAAAACATTTCGGAAATTCATTTAATCTGCGATAAAAAGAAACATTCAAGTAACGGATTATTTACTAGCTATACTTATGATTTCAGCTCTATATTTACTAATGGGCTAACTGAGATTATATGTTTTATCGCCTAAGGTTTGGGAGATCTATAAACTACCTCTATAACGCAGAAAAAGCTGGAAAAGGTAGTTTATATGAGAGGTTGATAATCGTCTCAGTTATCTCGAAGAATAGATCTGATCTTACATCAGTGCCCGTTTCGGATGCAGGGTTATACAGAAACAATTTCTCTTGGTAATCTTATTTTTTCTTAAGATCTTTTGAAGGAAGGATACAATCTAATCGTTTCTCTAGTTCTGCCAGCTTTTCAAATGAATGACCATTATTATGATCTAAGATTCATAAGAAAAACTTTTCAGAAAAAATCCGGAAATTACCAAAAAAAGTAATCTCAATAATTCGTAAGAAAGCCTCAAGTAAAACATGATGAGGTGAAGCCAAATACGCTTAGTTAGTATATGACTATTCTATCATATGGATATACATATATATGTACATAAGTAAGTATATATGTATATTAGACCACGTCAAAATACCGCATGCCGCATGTACAGACAACAAGGAAAACCGCATCAAGAGTATTAAAATAATGAAAAGAAATCCAGATTCCAAACCCTGTGAAATAATTGTATAGAATCTGAGCCAAACCCACTAAATACATTAGACCACTTCAAAATAAAAAATAATCCCGCAATGCGACCGGCATAAGACTAAAATTTTAGCAATTGGTATAGTAAAGAACCTCCATGAGTCTCACATCTCTAGGACAAATCTAATATGTGCCGCCGCGAGCCTTTAGTTTTCCCATATGAATTATATGTAAGGCAATGAGTTCTCTTCTTTTGAGGTCAATATAATTTTCTAGGATCAAGGGAAACGCTCGAAACTGTAATAATAATTAGAAAGCTTTTAAAAGCTTACATGCCATTTAAGAACTGTGCAGGCTCAGATTATTTAAATTCCTAAATTATCCTTTTTTAATCCCTTGTACTATTTGGGTCAAATCTAGTATATACGAAATTTTTTGTTTGAATTTAATGAATTATGCTCGTAATACTTAATCAATGTATTCTTATAGTATTCTTATAGTTGCGTTTTCATTGATCCTAGAAAATTATATTGACCTCAAAATGAAAGAATTCATTTTCTTACATGTATGTAATTCCCATGGGGAAACTAAAGGCTCGCGGCGGCCTTAGAGAGGTTAGATTCATGGAGGATCCTTACTATACCAATCGCTAAAATTTGTGTCTTATGCCGGCCGCATTGCGGGATTTTTTTATTTTGACTAATGTATTTAGTGGGTTTAATTCAGATTCTAAACAATTATTTCACAGGGTTTGTAATCTGGATTTCTTTTCATTATTTTAATATGTTTGATGCTGTTTTCCTTCTGGTCTGTACATGCGGTAACACAGTCTCATTATAAGTGTATATAGTTTATTTATTCAAATTAAATTCGGGATTCCCATGTATCATAACATTTCGAATGCTTCTCACTTATTAACGCTCATATTTAAGATTTTCCAAAGTTATTCGATGTTAACAATGATACATACATACATACATACATATATACATATGTATATGCATTCAAACACAAGTGAATTGCTATCATCATAACTCATAAAATAAACAATTAGCGGCTATTTGTAAAATTTTATTGTTTTTACAATTGTTTAGCTGTTAATATGTCTACTATTTTAACTTCACATTTATTGTACAGTGAGGTAAAAATTTATTGAAAACCAACAACAAATGGAAGTACTAATAACTCAATTTCCCGAATGCTATTTTTAATTTTGCAAATAAATCAATGTGCCTAGGCTCTACTTGGAAACTTACACAATTTACTAGGTGTGAAAAATAGTCAGCCAGACATTGGCAAATAGAAGTGAATAATGAGAATAAAATAAAGAAGTTTTCAAAAGCTAATTTTTTGCAAAAATCTTTACTCGAACCAAATTATTCATACTTTATATTTGGCATAAAAATCGTGTACGCAGATTTTTTATAACTTAACAAAATTTAGTAATTTGTAGAGATCTTTGTTTATAAAAAATGATTTGAAATAGACGTGAAAATCAATGCATTACTTATGTTAACATAAGTATATGCCGCCATACTTAGATTCAATACTTACCCAATTGAAAGGCGCCCATTAGAAACTCTACAAGACCCGCTAAAAATGAGAGTACAACCACAAATTGTACAGGACGATCGCCAACGAACTGCAACACCATCAGCGACATCAAACTGGTAGGTCCAATTGATACTTGTGGAATTGTGCCGAATAAAGCATAGAAGATTTGGCCTAAAAAAAAAAAAAAATAACAAATCAAAGTACATATTAGTCTTGGATTGCAGTCGATTGATGACAAAAGCGATCAGTAAAGCGTCGATAAAAAACATTAGAATTTCAATAAAGTAAAGTAAAGTTTAGCAGAAGCGAGGAAAAACAAAAGTTAAAAAATAACGCTCAGCGTTTGAGGAAAGGAAGGACACAAGCGCGGAAAATTTAAATTTTCTTTTTTCGTCGTTTTCATCGTTGCTTTATTAATCATTCCTGTCGTCGCTTACCTAGTTATCGGGCTAACTAGACCTAAACGCCCATATTGCAATCAAACAAAACAACGAATTGCACTTGTTTAAGTATTGAATTAACTGTGTTTGAAAACTTAAATATATAACTAAAGTTCTTCAAAAGGTCGTCTGTTTCGCAAAGTTGCAAATAGTTCTCTGAATAGGTGATTCATACCAGTGATTTTGTTTCAACAGCTGTTTCTATGAAAATCCACCGGGTATGTAAAATCACTTTATGCATTTGTTTGTTTTTATTTTTATAGAGTGCGCCACTTCATAGAAAATAATGAACTATTGTTTCATAAAAAAGAATGAAGACGTTTCGACTGATCGGGTGTTTGTTCTAGACTAGCAAAAATACCGATGATATGGTAGGCACGTATGTATGAGGGTGGTAGATCCATTGATGATATCAACCAGATCCTACAATAAGTTCCAAGTTGGATTATTAAAAGTCTACGGAAGGATTACTTCAGTTAAGAAATAAGTAAAAATTGTAGTCTATTTACAGCGTGGCGACGAGTAACTGTTACCCCGGTTTTTTTTTTGAAAAAAAAGGACACAAATTGCAGTTCTTAAAGCTCAAACAGTCAACGACATAGCGTATACGTAGGTTGACGGAGACACGATCTACCTTATGGGTTTGATTTAGTAAGCTTACAAATTTGGACAAAATTAAGAAAAATGCTTATGCGATTGCACTTGTTAGCCCGATATCAAAGAAGGGGCCACTTTTAAGCTACGTGCTTTACATACATACCTTAGTTTTGGCCACACAAAGGTAGATACTTACCAATGATAGCCGAGTATAAACCATATTCTGAAGAGAGTCCAGCCAATGCCGCATAAGCGATACTCTGTGGTATAATAGTGAGTCCCAATGTGATGCCGGCAATTAAATCGGATATAGCTGTTTCACGATCGTATTTCTGCAGCCAATTCAAAATATATAAACGTCGATAAATCCAATGTTTCTCTGGCGGTTGCTCATACTTGGCAGCGTCGATTGTCAATTTGGTATCAGGGAGTTCGCCATCTTTTATTGGCTCTAGCTCCTCTAGAGCTGCAAGAAAAATAAAAATTTAAGCTGTAGGCGACACGAAATATAAAGACTGTGTATTACAACTTTATTCAGCGAATTAAAAGTATACTTTTTACTTATTTATTTAGATTCTTAGATTTTTTCTGTTTTAAATTTCACTTTATTTTAATGACAAATATCTGTTATTTATGCACGCAAAAAGCGTTCAGTTAGTAAAAGCGCGCGTGTCAAAAACAATATTTACGTTTAGCCTCCACCGCAATATCGGCTTTGTGAATGCTGTCGTTGTCTAAAACAATCTGCGGTGGCTTGTCTCCAGTACTATATACCGTCAACCCATCACCCTCTAGAACAGGTGATGTTGTTGTTGTAGAACTTTCAGTGAATGCACTAGCACTTAGCGAATTGAAATTCGTCAATTGTGGCAGACGAAATGTACTTTTTCTGAAGAATCTCATTTTTCAACTGTTTGCAAAATTCGATAAAACCAGAAGATAAAGCCAAAGCAAAGCCGGACTCTATTCTCAGTATGGTACAGTGAGATAAGTAGCGGAAAGCAAATGAGCGTGAATATTTATTTTAAATTAGTACATAGCTTCTGAAGCTGGAATTATTTCGCATGAAGCAATTACTTAAATTTGTGAGCCAGGTAATAGAACAGGAGTATCAATGTGTAGGTGAAAAGCTCTTCAAATGA
>NW_023464693.1:0-10249 GCF_013731165.1 Rhagoletis pomonella
TTGACAATGGATAACGCAACGCTTAGCGCTCCAATTTAGGGACGGCAGTTAGGGTTGACAGATAGTTGACAGGGTGTTCAATATGGCGATGACAGTGTGAACAATATGGCAGCCAATATGGCATACAACACCGAATGGCCCGAAGTAGCCAAACTACGACCCGAATGAAACGCTTCGTGAAAATCCAGGGTTGCGAAGTGGTATTTTGTTGGAAAATATAAAAGCCAGGATTTTGTGCAGCGCCGAATTTTAACAAAAGAGGGTTTTGTGTTCTCAAGATGAACAGAAAAGGGTTGCTGTGCTGTTTCGTTTTAAGCTTATTTTAATCTTAAGGTATCTAATTAAATATTAAAAGGAGACAAAAATTAAAGCAAAAATTTAAAATATATTTACATATCTGAAATTTTTAAATAAAATATATATTTTCACGAGAGAAATTAAATAAAATGGGTTAACTTTAGGGGAAATATACTTATCAGATTGGGTCAGATAGCGCCTTTACGTTATAAATAAAAATAATTCCTACTTAAATTTTATATAATTTTGGTAACGTATTTCTAAGCTGACCCTGAGATCTGTGAAATAATACATATTTATGTGCATATATTGTGTTGATTATGCTCTAAATCGCTAAATAATTCTTGCAGCAATCAGCACCATTGGAAAGTGAAGTGACAATAGGCTGGTTTTCTTTATACAGCCCGTTTTAAATTCGAATTATTGTTATAATAAATTACAATTATTGTTTGTTTCCATTTCGGTCAACCGCGCAAATTATTTATTAAAAAAATGTCGTTTAAAAATAGCAGATTTGGTTTACTTCTGAATAAGACTTTATCGAGTGCGCTATAAAGACAGGGGGATAAATGCTGTAAAGAAATAGATGTTGAGTCCAATCGGTTTTTTGCTAATCCGGTTTTTGTGTGTAGGTATAAACAAGGTATATTAAAAAAATAAATCTCCATGAAAAAATATCGTTATTTTCGTATTAATTGAAACTTTGTTTTTTTTCGGCTATATTTGTTATTATTTATTGGCCCAGATGCAAATATTGAATGAGCTAACATATTTTAAATATTTACGGAACTACCATTTGTATGCAACCCTGCCTATCCTGTATTCAAGTAGATGTAATTCGAAAAATTTAAACGGATTTCTTTAAATCAACCTGAGCTGCGGACATATTGCGAATTCATTTTAAAACATTAACCACTACATTATATTAGTATTAAATACTTTCAATTAAGAAACAATTCTTATTAGAAAATAAATATGAATCGTTTTATTTTAAACTAGCCAATGCCCGCTTACTTCGCGGCGCCTAATAAGAGCTTTTCGTTGGCCAATGCAAAAGAGCGTTTAAAAACAAAATTAGTCTGTAAAGTCAAAATTTTTGATTTAAGTTGAAACCACTAAGGTGCAGTATCCTCCTCACACATAGGCCAATAATAGTAACGCTGTGATACCATATGGAATACCTATCCCTTTTGGTGTCATGAGCTTTACCAATGGTCTTATTTCCACCCGTGAGATCTCTGCCAAGCATGCGTAATCATTTTGTATGATCTTGCAACTACAACATTGGTGCGATGCGTATGCCAATAAAAGTTCTTATAGAGAAACTCAAGAGCACAGAAGTGAGTTTTCTGTTATAGGAGGGCCAAGAATCCTCGCTGTCATATAGGATGAAAAGTTTTCCGGTACATTGGTAAATGAGTCGTGTGATCTCTTAAGTATCTTTCAAATGGAGCAATTGATATACATACCTACCGTGATCTTTCCTTGTTAATTCACCACTTTTACAAACTTAACCCCATCCTTCATTTAGACATCTGAAAACTAAATTCGTATAACTTAAACATAGGGCCAAAGCAGACCAACCACGGGGTTTCTATACATTTCGGCTGAAGCGCCATCCATTGGGTTCATTTTCTGTAAAACCATTGCTTACCATAAAATGAATACGTGTTATGAATTTCAACCTTAACTCCAGCGGCACTAATTGGATAAATTTTTATCAAAAGAATTTTCCATCATACAGGTACATAGCTCACATTTAAAATTTGAACGAAATCGGTTAATAAATACGATTTTTATAAATAACTCTACTCCAGCAATTCTTCAAAATTTTCACATAAATTTTACCTTTTACTAAAAACTAAAAACAAAGTTACAATATTTCAATGAGATTTAGAAATCTAGGAGAAAATGGTTCCCAATCGAGTGATACTTGCGCGTTTACGTAAATGTATATCGATGCAGTCTTTCCAATAATTACCACTTTTCGCCATAAGTACGGTATTGATAAAAAATGTAGCTGTGTAGAATTTCAGGCCGTTAGCGTAAGTAGTTCCAGAGATAAGCTATATGGGAAGTTCAGTTTGTATGGAAGGAAGGAGCCACGCCCCCTTTCCAAATGCATTTGCAATATATACATCAGTGCTAAGTTTCAGTTCCCAGCGTAATTGATTTTAGAGATATATTGGTTTTTTACAGCCCGATTCTGTGTACTTGATAAATTTAAAATCTTTATAATTTGTAAATTTTTTATTATTAATCAAGAAATGGTATTCTAGCACAGAAATCAAAAGCCCTTTTCTTGATAAATTATCCAGATTGACAGCCCGATTCTGTGAACTTGATAAATTGAATCTCTTTATAATTTGTCAATTTATTATTATTTATCAAGAATTGGTATTCTAGCACGGAAATCAAAAGCTCTTTTCTTGATAAATTATCAAGATTGAAAATGCTATTGGCAAATTGAAATTTCATGTGAAATGTATAAATTTTGTATATTAATAAATTTGTTTCTAACAATTAAATACTCCATGTGCCGGCATTTGAACCTGCGACACACGGAATTATAGTCGACATCTCTACCTACTCGGCTACGGCAGTCAAAAGCTTTTTCGCTTTTAAATTCATATTTTTCATATGTGACAATGAAATCAGTTGCACTCATGTGGAAATCAGTTCCACTAATGTGGAAATCGTAGAGCTTTTGTTTTATAAATATTGACACAGAATGCGACCGAAGCTTTTGCTTGATACAAATCTTGATGAAATTTCTTCACAAAAAATTTATCAAGAAAACATAGAATTGAGCGGTTTGTCTGTATAAGAATTTTAGAAATATCCCGAGCTACATACCGAGTAAATTTAAAGTCGGTGCAGCCGTTTAGTAGTTTAGTGAAATACATTTTAAAGAGAACTGTATGAAATTGTTAAACGTGACGTCTCAGATTTCTTAATTTTTTGGCAGCAACAACGAAAAGTTTTAATTTTTTTTAGCGAAAAACCTTCCACACAGAAAAAAAAATTTGTGGTTATATCAAGGCGAAATTTTGAGAACGGTCCGTTGCTAACTCTAAATATAAACTACGACACACTGGAAAAAGTTAATACGTTCAAATACCTAGGAATAATGATCGACGATAACTAAAACAAAAAAAAAATTGATTGTATATTTTCAATTAGAGCTCTAGCAATATGTACATCGGTGAAAACTGCATTTAACTCCATACATTAGCTTTTGCGTGATGCGCTTACAAACATACCAAAATTTTATATTTGGCTTCTGTTGATCTAATAAACCCTATTAATTTTTCTTTAACATATTCTCAAATACTCTCGTTTGATTCCCATATGGCAACACTTAGTTTATATTATAAATTCAACTGAATTAAAGTTTTCAAACCCGCTTCAAGAATATTTCATTTATTTTACAAACTTTAATGAATACAATTTTTCAATCAGTTGGCAAATCCCCTAAAAATATTTTAGCATTAAAATTTCCTAGCCTCTTTAGTTTGATGCCAATATTGCAATATTTAATTTATGCTATCAATTAAATTAAATTAAAGTTTCCAAATAGGTGGCAACCTTCCCCAAAAATATTTTCAGCTGTAAGCCTTTGTAAATTTCTTTCTTTTGACAGCCATATTGCAGTATTCACTTTACCGTATCAATTGACCTAAACTGAAATTTTAAACACAGGTGACAACTCTCTAATTTCTTCTTCTATATTGGAAGCTAGATCTCTAGCGATACATCGGTGAAAACTCTGCATTCAATTCCATGTTTTCGACTGATGTGCGTACAAATATACAGACAGACAGAGATTCAAAAATTCTAAAAATTGTTTATTTGGCTTCTGTTGCTTAAATAAAAACACACCATATTAATTTTTCTTTAATATCTATTAGGTACAGACATCGACCTGTTACAATTTTATTATATGTATAGATGTAGATATAGATTTCATTTATTTTATCAATTTAAAACAATAAAATTTTTCAAACAGGTGGCAGCCCTCCCTAAAAATATTTTCGGCAATATAATTTCCTAACCCCTTTCAGTTTGATCCCCATATTGCAATATTCAATTTATCTTATAAATTAAATTAAATGTACATTTTCAAACAGGTGGCAACTCTAAAAAAGTATTTTTGGCTGTAAGCCTTCTTCAGCCTCTTTCTTTTGACGCCCATATTGCACTATTGATTTTTTCTTTTTTTTTTGAGCTTTGATCAGATGGCATAGACTTTTGTCCTCAAACACCAGGTTATTCCTCTTATAAGATGATTTTTTCTTATCAATTTACTTAAACTCCAATTTTCAAAAAGGTGACAGCTATCTAATTTTTTTCTTCCTATATTTTAAGTTAGACCTCTCGCAATACATCGGTGAAAACTGCATTGAAATCCATGCATTCGTTTTCGAGTGATGCGCGAACAAACATACAGACAGACAAAAATTCTAAAAATGGTTGATTTGGCTTCTGCTGCTCTAATAAAGACCCCACACATTAATTTTTCTTTAATATCTATAATGTACAGACATCGACCTGTTACAATTTTTTTATATGTATAGATATCTAGATGTAGATTTAGATTTCATTTATTTTATCATTTAATTCAATAAAATTTTTCAAACAGGTGGCAGCCCTCCCTAAAAATATTTTCGGCAATATAATTTCCTAAACCCTTTCAGTTTGATCCCCATATTGCAATATTCAATTTATCTTATAAATTAAATTAAATGTAAAATTTCAAACAGGTGGTAACTCTAAAAAAATATTTCCTTGCTGTAAGCCTTCTTCATTCTCTTTCTTTTGACGCCCATATTGCAATATTCATTTTTTCTTATCAATTTACTTAAACTCCAATATTCAAACAGGTGGCAACTCTCCAATTTTTTTTCTTCCTAAATTTTAATTTAGACCACTAGCAACACATCGGTGAAGACTGCATTCAAATCCATGCATTCGTTTTCGAGTGATGCGCGAACAAACATACAGACAGACAGACAGACAGACAAAAATTCTAAAAATGGTTGATTTGGGTTCTGGTGCTCTAAAAAAGACCCTCCACATTAATTTTTCTTTAATATCTATAATGTACAGACATCGACCTGTTACAATTTTATTATATGTATAGATATTCCAATGTATATTTTTTGTTAATGCAGATAGTGCGGATTTAACGTATTTTATAACCGTTACATGGGGAAAATAAATTTTAGGCAGATTGTTATTACAAATTTTTACATAATTTACGATTGCAATCAATTTCTTTCAAAACTATAATGTAAATGATTGCAAGTTGTATTTTTTACGATCAAAACAGATTCCAATATTAGGTATATTATGCAAATGCAATCCAATTTGATTTGAGTTATTCTGTTTTAGATACATTTATATTTCTGTGTTCGTATGGAATAGTAGTTTATGTCGGGAAGCTGGCTTTAGTATAATCCGGCATTCCCTTTATTATTTACAACACAAGGAATTTTTTGATGACCCTTAACAAGAATATGGACGTGCTAGTATCGGAACTATTTCTTGCACGTTTATTTATCCAAAATTTCTTCAACGGCTCGGCGCCAGTGAGGGTATGCTGCGAATGCCGCATTATACTAAAACCAGCCTTTCGACATAAGCTACCATACGAGTGGAGCACGTGCGAAATGCGGATTTTCCCAGTTGCAGTACAGCAGCAAGAATGATAGAATACTTTTGTATTCTCTCAATCGTGGTACAGCAGTAACTCGACACCTTCCTCACCAACCGCTCTGTCCTCTATGAGCTTCTTAATGTAACTGCAAATAAAAGATGGAAATTTGAGAAAAAATACTATCACAGCGTTTCACTTGTAGCGTTTCACTCTTGTAGTATATTGGCTATCGCATACATTCGCCTGAAAATGTATCGCAAATTATTAACTTGTCGCTGCACGATGAAATTAACTTACCATTAGGGCTGAATTTTGCTGCGCGCACCCATTTGTGAGTATTTTGATGGCTGTTCGCCATTTTTCTAGTCGGCAAACAAATAAGCTGACGAAGAAGCAAACAAATTCAAGCACATTGTTGCATTCTACCGTACTTTTTAAAAGGTTTAAAATCTTAAAACTTATGTGAAAAACTTTTATAATCTGAATATTTCTAATGTCGCAATCAAAACCAAATTTTATAAATAGCATTTTTAAAAAGCAATAATCTAATATTTTTCAAGTTTTTGGGTATATATGTTACCAATTGAACAACAAATACTACCAAGTTTTAAGAGACTATTTAATGCAACTCAGGTCAAAAAAGAGGAGGTTAGACCAAAATAAGCAACTCTAAAAAACAGATGATCGCAGCTGTGGCCCAGGATGACGTCTATTGCTAAGATATCTGACTTGTATTTGTACACAATGATCTGCACTACATTCATTTTTGTCGGAAAGTCCTTTTCCAATATTCAAATACACAACAACAACAAAACCTCGTTAAAACATTTTATCCATCGCCTGCTACCATTTAAGATTCCTTTTCGAAAATTCAAATATAGGCTGCATTCCAAAACGTCAAAATACAAAGCATCAGTATTATTCTAAACGTAGTATTTCTAAACCGCACTAGAAGAAAAAGACTAACTTGCGCAACCTATAATTTGTATATTTTTTAATTTTTTTTATGAAAAATTAAGTTCATTCTTTAACAAACACCATATCAACAGCCAGTTCGCCCTATCTTATTTTCAATATATGTACACACATTTTTTCAGTTGGGATACGGAGTTTTTTAACCAAATTCTGAGATAGGGCGTTCAACCGAATTCTGAGAATGGCTGCTTTCGAACCGGCTGTCGATATGGTGTTTGTTAAAGAATGAACTTAATTTTTCATAAAAAAATTAAAAAATATACAAATTATTGGTCGCAACCATGATACAAAAAACAAGGTAGTTTCAATAAACAACTTTTTGATTAAAAAGCAGATTTTTGACAATTGCTCAATTGTGAAAAATTGGAAGCGGCGTTACCCAATTGTAAGTTTTTTGGTGAGGGAGATTTTATATCCTAAATTTGGGATTATAAAGAAAATAGTTGTATTAATATATACCTTTTAAAAATAATCAATATCTTATCTTAAAAACGTTTAAATTTTACATTAAATTCGATGACAACTTGCCAAATCGTTATTTTAATATTAGTACAATTTTAGTGAACATATTTTAAAATTTTTTTAGTGTCCTCATGTCATCTCATTATTTCACAATGTAGTTTTCTATATCGGATACGATGATTCTGATGTAATTCAGACGCTGAAATTACACATGTCGATGTGTTATTTAATACTCATTGTCTTTGTCCATTTAACAGCAAATGGAATTTACTTTAGGACCCATGGGCCGTAAAATTTTTCTAGCAACACATATTGTTTTCACATGAAATTTTGACACACCTAAAATTTAAGTATAAAATAAATAGATAAAAATAAATTTTCAATCAAACTGATTTGTGTAGTCCTGGGGCGTCTTTGGTAAATGTTTGGAGGCTGTTTTAATATATCCTATCTTATTATATATTTTTTAGCTTTACTACATTCTGAGAAGTTGAGAGAATGAAGTCTAATATTCTTTTTTGGTCAACTATGATGTTTGATTTCATTTTTTGCAATCATTAGTTCATTTTGTTTGAGGAGTCACAATGCCCATACCGGCTGTACCGATTTTTTTGAAATTTCGTACACAAATTTTCCAAGAATGGCTATAGGCTAAAACAAAACCGATATCTAAAGGCGTGTGGAACCTCCCACACAAATCGAATTCTTCATAGTGCGTATCTCTGGAAGTATTTGTGATAGAGTCCTGGAACTTTGTATGGATATATGTATGGATTTATTGGAAAATGCGGCGTGCCACCGTAGAACTTGGAATAGAGGTAACTGCAATCAATCCAGAACCTATGAAAAATGGGGGTATATGAAAACGATCTCGTAGCCATTGAAAAGAGTTAGCGGTATAAACCAAATATGTAAACTAAAATTCTTGTGACGCACAGATATCTCTGGAAACATTTACCTAGAATACTGAGATGAGGTATTTTTCCAACGGAAATATGTACAGAAAAACGGGCGCGACACCTTCTGGAAAGTAACATGATCACAGGATGTATCCCGAGAACCATTTTAAGCCAAACCTTCAGGGATACATTCTTGCCAAGACCCATAGGCATAAGCTGAAATTTCGTCGCAAGTTTTATCATCGGCTTAGGTAAGGTTTAACCACTTAACCCCCCTTTGTTTTCGTCGCTAGTGAATTCCATAAACTGTCAACTTTCACACAATTAAAATGTACATGTAAGAACAAAATATTTTTAAATCGACAAAAAATTAATAAGAAAATTTGAAGGATTTTAGATATTGGGTATGGTAGCACGAAATGTCACAATCTGCTTAATTGTCAGGTTGTTAATATGGCGACGAAAAAGTGACAATGGAACTACCTTGTTTTTTTGTATAATGGTCGCAACTATATAATTGATTCGTAAATGTAAATATTAAAAAAAATAGCTGTAAATATTAATATACAGCGGTCGAAATAATTTTAAAGATTTAGTCAAAGAATGAATTATATTTTTATAAGAAAATAACCTAAATTAAATACTTACATTACTTTCTTTTTATTTGCTATGTGCTTCGTTAATGTAAATACTGAAAAAAAATTTTTTCTAATATCTATTTGCTTCCTGAATGTGTTATATAATTTTGTATATTTTAAACTTCTTCACCCTATTTCTGTCCCTTTTTAAAAATATTAATATATTTTTAAACTTTATTTGAAATGTTTAAATTGGTGTTGGATTAACTTAATTAATAGTCTTGTAAATATGAGCATGATTTTATCTAAATAAGCTGATTTTTACTAAACTATAGTCATCTGCTTTTTGTATAAATAAAATCCATTATTTATGAATTATATTTCATTTGAGAAATAATAATTTGTTACTTTATTTTTCAGATATCAGAATCTAACTGGTTGCATCCACAATAATAATTTTACCATTTTATTTTAATTTCAGATTGCTGTGCAAAAGACGTGTTGAAGCATCAGCAGCTACGTTTATAAAAAATATATATTTTAATATATAAATTATTTATTTTTAGCTATTTAAATTTTTTTAATTTTTCGTTTAGATTGTATATATCGGAGTCATTGGATAATGAAGGTCTTCAACATGTTGGATGAAAGGGCAAGGGACAGTCTGACAAAGCATCCTTAGAAATGTCTCGATTCAGACGAGGTAGTTGCTTAATTACTAATGAACTTCAATTTTGCATACTTATAATTGTTTTATTTATTTTTTTAATATTTAGCGGAAACTTATAATACTCTCAACAAATTGCAATTTAATCTAACTGAGGATGAGGAAAATTACGAATGTTTGCAAGCGCCAGATGAGATAATTGTTTTAGACACTACTGCTGCATCAAGCCAGTCACAAGACATAACGCTACAAGCGCCACTATCGAATTCCGAAAATTTGGTTACACATGATGTCAATGTGTTATTCTCGAGCGGCTCCATGGATATAAGTAATTTATGCAACTGGCCGCTAGAAGCTACACATAGTCAAAGTCTATATATAAGTCGGAAAAACGCAATCAAATTTTGCAAAGTTGTAATGAAACTGAATTTTTTTGAACCAGTATAAATGATTTGCAACTGTTAATATACATCAAAAGAAAGGTAAATCGATTACCTTTCTTTTGATTATAACATTGTTAAAATCGCTTAACTTTTTTATAGAAATTTTGCAACTTTTGAAAACGTCTATATATAAGTCGGAAAAACGCAATCAAATTTTGCAAAGTTGTAATGAAACTGAATTTTTTTTGAACCAGTATAAATGATTTGCAACTGTTAATATACATCAAAAGAAAGGTAATCGATTTACCTTTCTTTTGATGTATATTAAC
>NW_023464694.1:0-10244 GCF_013731165.1 Rhagoletis pomonella
TATTTGAAAAACAAATTTTATTATATTGACAACAACAAAAATACTTAGACATCTATGAATTTGAATTATAAACAAATACTAATTGGCCAAATACGCCAACGCAGAAGACCAAATTCCAAACACGTGTCAGAAGTTTTCGAAAAATCGCTACAACAATCGGCAAAAATCGTCATAGAAATACACAAAATATCGGAAATTGCTTATGTACATAAGTTTGTACATATGTACATATGTATTTATGTACATATGGGTGTTTCCATGATGTGGGACATGACTTTCGTACGACTTTAGAGTTAAATAAATCATACGAAAACGGAAGTCACTTGAAAAAGAAATTTAGCGTTGTGTAGCTTTTATACCGTCCTTTGGTTGACAAAAAAAAATTAGATGCGCTTGGAACACTGGTGTTGGGAAAATCGATAAAAAGTAGGTAATAACGGACGTGACAAAAACAGAACGGGTTTCAGTGTAGATGTAAAAATTAACAAAACTCTGTGTATCCTGTGAGGTTTTCCTTTCTTAAACCTTTAAATAAAGTCAAATTACGGACCATTGTTGTAATGTAGTATGTAGTCATTTTTAATCAGAAGCGATTCGTTGGTGGTTTGATTTTGAATTAATATGTGATAACGGACGTGTCATATCGGACGTGACAGATTTTTGCCCCGTTCAATTGTTTTTAATATTATCTAACACATATTAAGTAATTTTTTGTTTGAAATTTCAGTTTTTCTCTCCACCGTTTCGCGAAATCTAAGAGTCATAAATTCGTTTGAACTCACTTATTTGCCTTTTTGGTGTGTACATACATACATATGGGTGTTTCCAGAAAAATGTTCCAAGTGCACCTTGTTTTTGTTAAGTGAAGAGCGGTATAAAAGCTATACAAAAGCAATTTTTTTTAAGTGACTTCCGTTTTCGTATGAGATATTTAACTTCAAAGTCGTACGAATGTCATCACGTCCCACATCATGGAAACACCCATATGTAAATGTATACGCAAGGTACACGTATGTAAATACTAGGGCTTGGACTATCCGCATATATGTATATATCAGATATTAATTCGGACTTTCGTGTACAAGGATAAAATCCGGATATCTGTTCCGTTATTTTGATATCCGGTTAGTATCCGTTCATTTGGTTTTCCGCCAGAGTTGTGAAAATGCATTAATTTTTTAATGCATTAATGGTATTTAAAGCAATAATGTTAATGTAAAAAATTAATGCATTAATTTATGAAATTTAATGCAAATGAATATTCATTCATGATGAATATTCTGAAAAATGTAATGCTAATGAAATTTTTTTTTCATTAAATTATCCAAGCTAATGCTAATGAAAAAATTTTAATGCACTAAAATGTTTAATGCTTTTGCTCGTTTGCAATATTAAAAACCATTAAATTTTTTTTCTAGTAAAATATAAATAACCTCTTTTGGAAGGACTTGGAATAATTACTATCTAATAGTTTTTTCAGCTTCATTATATTATGTGTATTTGTAGAAAAATTCTTCTAAACATTGTTAGATGTTTTATGAAAATCAAAACCAATGTGCATGCAACGCAGAGTGCTTTTGTAGATTTTTATGTTGATTGTTGGTGCATAGCCAGTTTAGCTGCGCATGTACACTAAAGTGGTCCAAAAATGTATGTAAAAAAAATAAGGTCGGATTTTTAATGCCGGCACCCCATAGGATTGTTCTATATCGAAAAAAATATACCCCTATTTTTTTATTTTGAAAAAACAAAAAATACAAATAGGGAGTGCTCAAAGCTCTCAAAGTTTTCCATGTATTTTATATGGGGGAAAAACAATTTTTCGTAGAAATAGTGTAGAATTCTTGAAAATCAACAGTTTTCGATCGGAAAACTTTTTTTATCTTCAGGAGATTCCCAGCAATTGTCTCTTTAACCATTTTTTCATAGTAACTATATTTTATAGGTCCTCCAAAACCCCTAGAAAATGCAATGGAAAAATCTTTAATCATAAAAAATGGTTAAATAAACAATTGGATATTAATACTGGAAGTCTCCTGAAGAGAACCACAGTTTTATACCATTTCTACGAAAAATGGTTTTTTCTCCATATAAAATACATGGAAAACTTTAAGCGCTTTGAGCACCCCCTAAATATTTTTTGATTTCAAAATAAAAAAATAGGGGTATATTTTTTTCGATATAGAACAATCCTAGGGGTTGCCGGCATTAAAATTCCAACTTAATTTTTTTGGACCACTCTAATGTACACGACTGAGGACCTACTCTGATCTAAATCAATCAATAAACCGTTTTATAGTTCCATTTGACAATGTGATTTTACCTATTTAACGACCAATGCCATTGAACTTGACATAGTGAAAACCAGCCTTAACGTCCGTCACTATCGTTTTTGGCCTTAAAATTCTACCCTCAACGTCAGCAAAGAATTTTTAATTCAAAATAAAATTAGTTAATGGGTTTTTAATGCTTGTTATAATTTTAATGCAATGAATTATTGCAATAGCATTCATTCACAAAGCCACTGAATTTATTGAGAACACTTCATTAGATAAAGCAGGCTACAAACGGACAAAACAAATTGAAACGATCGGTTGACACTCATTTTGCCACGTTTAGATTTGTTGACAGTTTTAATTTCACCGTCGAGCAAACATGAAACGCGGAAAGAGAATTTCTGCCATGTATGATGTTTATTTGTGCGCAAAAAGAACAACAACTCTATTAAATAATTTTCAGTTATATATTAAGTATTAATATATTATTATATAATATAATATATTATTTGTATTAATTCGGTAATGTATGGGCATGAATTCTATTTAGCTGCAAAATATGGTTTATTCTGTACAAGTTCTGAGTATCAGATTGAAAACGTTGTATGTATATATATATTTACCTGTTCGAATAATATTGTTACATAGTGTACGTGTATACAACAGCAAATATCATTTCCGATGTTTTGAAACATGCGTACATACATAGAAAGCCAATTAAGATTCTGTTTTGCAATATTTCCTTGACATAGATAACGAAATTCGAAATGAATGGTTTTCAGGTTCAAGGCAAGATACAGTGAATTGCTGAAATACATATCGTCAATGTTTTTGCAAATCCGCCCATCTTGCGGCACTCAAATTTCAAAGAGCGAAAAGCGGATTTTCTTTGAAGGCATTGCCTTGCTATGCGGTATTTTCTTTATGTATTAGTTTACAAAGCTGTTGTTTTAATAACGATTTTTATGCATACTACATCTCGATGCTTGGAGTTCATGGTTAACAAATCTCATTTTTGCTACAACGGCGATTTTTGTCGGTTTTGCAACAGTTCGATGGGCGGTTTTGCAAAAGCATCGACGATATGTGCTTAAAAAAATTTTAAACCCACTACGTATGCGTGTTTGTATGTATGTACATACATCTATGCGTACATGCTAATGTTTGTACATAGAAAGCCTCCAAAAAACGATTTATACATATGTATGTATGTATGTACATTAGACCGTAGCAGAATAAAAGTTTACAGTGTTATTGGAAGGTAATATTGAAGAAAGTTTTTATTGGCCGAACAAATGGTTTGCCTTTTTACAGTCGATGTTCTTGCCTCCAGGATAATTTTTTTGTAGAAAAATTCGTTGCCATTGTGTAAGTACCCCATTCTAGTACTTACCTACCAGATCTTTTAATAACCCAGCGCCACCAAAAATCATAAAAATTTTGCTATGGAATTATTTTGATTATTCTAGTTAAAGAACAAAAAAGGTAATGGGCGATATACATATGTATGTATGACCGAAATATGTAAAAGGGCGAAGCCTAACTAGGTTCGGCCTAAAAAAAAATTTTGTTTCGAAATCGCCAAGCCAGGGGTGTACGGCGAACTTCTTTTGTTTGCTTTTAAGGCGGTTCGGTAAGTTGTGTCATTTCAATTTGTATAATTCGCATTTACAAATATTAGCGTTTAGGAGAAAATAAGGAATTTTAAAGAATATTTACATGTACATATATTTGTATCCCTGCAAAAAATGTGACTAGGCAAGAATAACTACGGGATCATTCTCAGAAGCAGATGCGACTATGTAATACAATTTGTGATCCCTCCTATTTGTACTCGAAAGGAGATGAAAAGCGCCTAGTAACTTTTTAAAACTAAACAAGTAAGAACGTCTAAGTTCGGGCACAGCCGAACATTAAATAACCGGCGCATAGGTAAGCAGGGGTGATTTTACACCTATTTTATACATCTTCGATAGAACGTTCAGCTAGAAATAATCAGATAAACTTATAAAGTCATATGTTGGGGGTATCACGCCCCTTTTCCAAATTCCAAATAATATTACTTCTTTTCAAGGGATTATTGTTAGTATCAATTTTAAGTAAATTAACGTCCTTAAATTTCGAAATATCGAAGTTTCAAGCATTTCTGAAACTAACCGTTATATGGAAAGTGCCCGTCCGATTTAAAAATTTTCAGTCATTTGTTATGTTGTATCAAGGCCAACAACTGTGCCAAGTTTGGAAGGAATTGCTGGAGCGGTTACCAAGATATATACATGGCTGTGGCCAAAGTTCCAAAAGTTTACAATATTCTTGTTTTAGTCTAAAAATTATCGTAAATATCAATTTTGAGTGAATAGTCTTCAGTAGTTAATAAAATATCGCACTTTTCGTATTTCTGAAAACTACCGTTATATGGGAGGTAGGCGTGGTTATTGTCCGATTTTGCCCATTTTCAATACCATCCGTCCTGCGTACTGAATAAGTATACGTACCAAGTTTTGTTAAGATATCTCAATCGAGTTATCGTGTACACAGACGGACGGACGGACAGACAGTCACCGCTTAATCGATTTCTGCTTTCTTTCTGAACATTTATGTATACATTTGTCTATATCTATCTCGATTCGTTTTGCCTGTCACGAACAATCGTTATGTGAACAAAGTTATAATACCCTTGTGGACAAGTGCGCTCGGGTATAAAAATGAAAATTCGAGCAATTCTTCATTTATGCCAACTCCGCATGTAAACTTTCGTTGCTGAATAATGCGTCGCCGTATGAGATTAGTTGCGACTTATTAATGCCCAAATGTAGCCCATGGAGACTAGACCCGGGCTACTCTCCTTAGAGATGAGTGTCAAAATTTTTTTGCAGGGATTCTAGGTTCGCAGATGTATTCACATGTTTGCATAGTACATACTTACATACGTTTTACGTAAATAAAAGGCACACTACACTGATAAACAATATAAAAACGCTAAAAAAACGAAATAGTCAAAAACGCGCCGAATAAATTGCGCAGTAGGAAAATTTAGGGACGCTTCAGCATTATTAATTTCTTCATACATATGTATGTATGTATCTATACACCCTGCGGGAAATCGGGTGGGTGGGTATTGCTGTTTAATTGGTCAAATCTTCGACGGCAATCTTCCGAAGAATAAGTATCAGATGGTTATGTGGGACATCTGACTTCTTGTTAAAAAAAAATCTGGTTTGACAGACATTTTCAGGTTATGATCCAAGAACGGGAAGTCCTGATTAACGGATTTCCTTATACTATCCAGAGGCTGGTGATGAAATATACTATAATACTGCACTAGGTATAAAGCCATGTGGGATAAAAGTCAACAAAGACAACAACGAGCTGGCGAGAGAAGGATCTTCATCATGTTTTCTCAGTTTGTCTCTTTCGAGACTTTTAATTCCTGAGCTTGTGAACTCAAAACGCATTGAGTACTAGGGAGCGGTAGTGAATCTTACACAAGTCAGGTTTTCTGGCTATTCTGTGCAAACAACTTTAAAATAGGTACGACATCTCACGCACTGGTTATCCAACTCTTCATAAACGCCCTTATTAGCAGCGCCCAGGATTGCTTAAACAGAGGGCGTTGTACAAACTCAGGATTATTTTCCACATAAATTTTTTCCCCACGGGGTACATGAGAAGAAGGTGTGAACATATACATAAGTGCCTATGCACATTTGAGCACCCATACCATACCATTTAACTACGTACATAGTATATTATTATTTGCTCGACTGTGAAGCAGCGAGTGCTACGTGAAAAAGAAAAAAAAATGTTGTTTTTTTCAGGCCACCTCTTCTCTTTCTTCGTAGCTGATAGCCGACCAGTCTACAATGATTGTGATAAAAGCTATGTAGGTGTGTATTAGGAATGTCTAATCAAAAGATAATACATACGACTATGTATTTCCACTACAAAATTTTTGTTTATAGGAAAGGCAAAAAAATAAAATACACAAAACCACAACTGTACTGGAAATGTCGTTGGTGATGCCGCAAAACGTTCTATATCAATTATTACTTATTGCGATCAAAAGATCATTTACTTATGTATATCTGAATGCGTCTTTAAATCGTTAAACTATCATAAATTAATGACAAAACTACTAACCTTTGGATGATGACGGTGAAAATTAACAAACGCCTTTTGATTCAAGTATGTTTAAGTAAGTAAGAGGATGTTTAAGTAAAGAAGCAACAATTAACAAAAATATGAATTTAGAGCGGTCAACAATCCAACCGACGATGTTATATCTTGTTGCTATAAGCAAAGTTTGGGAATTAAAAAAATAATAGACGCGAGGCATTCTTTCTGAACGTTACCCCCATCTGCCCATTTTTAATTTAAATTACAAAAATTTAAACAAGTATGTAATATTTATAGAAAATCAAGTTGTTTAATGCGCTTTTAGTTATTAACTGTGGTGGCTAATTTCATGATGACATTAAGGCCAGTTTTTCTTTTTTTTAACTGACAAAGTAGATACTTTTACAGATGCAGCTCATCTATGGATAATATTAAAACTAAAGTAAAGTTGACAATATACGTATTAAATATGTAAACTAAATGATAAGCAAAAGTGTTTTTTCCCGATTTCAAACAATTTCGATAAATGCTCAATTGGACTTATGGTTTGATTATGACAACTTAACGTAACTCTTAAAAATTCTGTTAAATGGGTGTTACTTGTAATTGAACAGTCGAAACTTAACGTAACTTAATGCCACGTTGAAATCTGTTTCATTTTGATTCTCTAAGTTCTACGTTCCGTTAAGTTAAGTTAAGTTGCCATGATCAGGCTTTTAACCAGGGGGTTATCATATAACATGTGATCGATAAAGCAGTCGTTGTATTTAACCGGAGCTGCGACCTCAAATTTGGGTTAACCGGACATTGCACTACCGGCCCTTAAGATTATTTTAATTAATAAGATTTACCACATTGCTGTAAATTACCATTATATGGGAGGAGGATGTGGTTACCTTCAGATTTCGTCCATTTTCAGTACCAACCTAGCTTGGATAAAGGACAAAATGTATACTAAATCTCGCTAAGATATCAAATTTTGTGCTGGAGTTATCATGTACATGGACAGGCGGACGGACAGAGAGACATGGATTAATCCAATTTTCTATTCATTCTGATCATTTTTGTACATATCGTCGTTTAAAGTACAAAACCCCGTATCGTGGTTCCGCAAAACCTCGTAACTGACTTTTTTTTTGCCAAAAGCAATATTTGCTCACCGGAAGCTCCTGGCATCAAGCCCTTATCCATTCATACTAAAATATCGATACTTAGACATAAGAAGAAGAAGAAGAGATAATTAATAAAAAAATATCGGATGTGGATGGAATAAACACACATATATGAAGTCACTCTTCGTATAGGTACTTGTCCAAAATTAGGCAAGCTATTTAAGGGCATTTGTGGGTCTTATTTCCGTTATCTAAATTCGGCGACTATAAGTGCCCGACCTTAACTTGAGTGCCTAGTTTTATCAAGTTTCCGCATATGCGAGTCGCGTGAATACTATTTTCGTCTGACCACGATAAATTAATGTATATCTGATATCTTTCACCCGGAAAATGCCGCACTTTTTATTAAATTTCTACACGCATTACCGGAAAAATATCTTTAAGAAAATGGGCAAAATATTAAATGAGGATAGTCAAATATATAAATACATAGATACATATGTATAGATGAATGTACATTTATGTTATTTATTTACGACCAAAATGTAAATATTTTCTCCAAATCAGAAGCTATTTTTAATAAGTTAATCAAGGGGAATTTTTTTTAAACGCACTGATTATTTTAGATGACTCATGACGCATATCTTACTTATCAACCGATACAAATACAACACATTCTTATTTAAATACGTTGTATAAAAAAATATGTATATAGATATACATATGTGCTATATAAAGGGTGGCTCAATGTGATACTGCTAATTTATTCTTAGATTTTATAGTACATACATACATACATACATACATATGCACGAATATAAATAAATATATGTATATTTTTTTTAACTCTCAACGTTTAGAGCTGAGAGAGAAACGAGACAGTTGATATTATTGCCAAAACCGGCGTAGAACCACTTGTAGAATAGCTATTCTCCGACAATTTTGCATAATAAAATTTTTTTAAAAAAAGTTACGTTCGGTAAAAATATAAACATGATAGAAAATGTTAACTTCTCGATTCTTGCACGTCAAAGCATGATCTTTCATAAATACAATAAAGTCCTGCTCATCTAAATGGAATAATAAATGTAGAAGTTATGAGCACTTAAGTAGAGATACCTACAAACAAAAATCTTCCACACACATGTTGGTTGTATGTGTGTATAACGGGGAACACAATTTTTTGAATCGCTATATCCCAGAAATGGTAATTCTTAGGAAGAAAAGTATGGGAACCATTTCTATAGATAATTTTAAGATCTATATTTTTTGAAAACTTTTGATCTTTGACCCCGAATAACTAACATTAGGTGCAATCCAGTATTCCTCGGACTTGGATTAGTAAAACTGTCAAAAAAATAAAAATTCGCTCAGAGCGAGAGAGTAACATTGAAAAGTACGGGATCGCTTTCTAGTAAAAAATGGTAACTTCTGTCAACTTCAACATAACCTCCAAATTTTGGTTGTAAGTTTTTGCTTATTTTGTATGTAAACACACTCAGCTCACACATGTAAATAACTAAAAATACTTTCAAATTCATCAGAATCCACTGAAACAAGTAATTAAATACTTTTCAACATGAACACACACAAACACACTACAGCTGATCGTTTGACACATTTACCAGCAAAAAATTCTCGGACTAAAACTGGTAACTTCTGACAGAGAGAGAACCGTATTTATAAGATCTTTGCGCTACACCCTGTATAACACGATAATAAGTTGGCGAAGTATTTTCGTAACATCGTTAGACGTACTAAAAGCAAACTATGCAAATGCTTCGTCACTAATGACGCACTCAGTGATCCAAACCAAAGAGCATTTGTGGCGTTGCCGTAGTTCACAAAAAAAAAAAAACTAAAACAACATGGCGTACAAATAATAAACGAAAACAAAATCAAAATATATGTATGTATGAACATATGTAAATAAAATTGATATGCATTCTGCTTAGGTGTGTATTTTATAAGAAGAAAAAAATACTGCTTTCATTTGATTACAACGAATTTCATCTTTTTAGGAAACAAAAATAGATGAACAAAGTGATTGTGCTTGTTTTTTAACAGAGTACAGCATATATATATACATACCCAGTAGAAATTTTATGCATACGACATCGCTGTTGGTGGCATAAACTTGCTGCTACATAAATGAACCTTCATTTCCATTTAACACGTGTGGTTTCTCAGAGCGTATGCGTACTCTAACCATACACTTGTACTACTGCTGCATGCATATGGCTGTATTCATGTTTCAATCATACAAAAATGCATTAATGGAACAGTACTAAAGCATTCTTACAAGATATGTATCCCCATATGTAAATGCTACTTTTCTGATACATTTTACTATACGGGTACATTGAAAAAAGTAGCAGCAGTTACATATGCAAATGCATTTCTTGTAAAATCCCGTTAGTGCTGAAAATATTATCGCACTACACCCCCGTTCACTAAAATTTTGGTACAAGACTGAAAATATTACAAAAATTCCACTGCTGTAAAGTAGTCAAATTTATCAAGAAATGTACTTAAAGCAACAACAACTTACGCTCGCTTGCAGTTCGCTGGAATTTTAATTTATTCGTGGAAATTCATGACTACGCATGAATTGTTCACACTACATATTTCACTCATACAGCATGCATACTTCATGAATGCATGCAACCGATTTCTACTGGGTAATTAAGTATACATATATCACTCATTCATTAAAAGACAGTCACAACTCAAAAAAAAA
>NW_023464695.1:0-10243 GCF_013731165.1 Rhagoletis pomonella
AACCATATTTTTATAAAAAAATATCAAAAAAAAGTTTTAGCTTGAAAAATATTGTAAATACTAAAAACGAAACACCATTCATCCATTTTTGACCGCCACTGTAGATATGTATGCCAGAGATGCATGCCTCCTTATAGTTTGTCTACTTAAGAAATTATTTAAACTATCGCATAGAAAGCCATAGATTTGGATTTCTTTTTTTAATTCAGGTAACTGTTGAAACATCGAAAATGCATCTAATTAACCTAATTAACACCCTAATTATAAAGATTTAAATGGGTTTAAATACAAGTAGTGTGCCTGACTTATTTTATGTACAAAAGTAACATATTTATTAATAAACTAGTAAGCCCGGGCAGACGTTGTCCTGCTACACACAGATACATAGGCAGGTTACATGCATCGTAGATATTATGGGCCTTCACACCAAAGCTTGTTCCTTGGTAACTCGGTGTGCGGTGACTTTTTCCCAGGTATTTTGTTTGTGTAACACTATTTTACACAAACAAAATACATTAGAAAAAATTACCGGACACCGAGTTACCGAATACCGAGCTCGGTGTGAAGAGCCATATTGTTTCTTACGTTTCATTTGATATCGAAATTTACAAAATATTGTTATTATTGTTCACTACGTTTGAAAAAAAAAACCGATCTCTGGTTACAGTTCAAACATCAGCCAGGGGAATGGATAACATTAGATGGTGTCCAAACGGTAAATTTTTTGTTGCTGTTGATATGCGCATGTTTATATATATAATTACATACTACATTATTTTGTGGCTATCCTACCTATTTCTCCCCAATATAAACATACATATGAAGCGTAACTGCGAATAACATTGGAAATCTCTCGCTTCGGATAAGGAACGTTTGTAGTTAGCGTAAACGAACATGACACGGGATTTTTAAGAATATATAATATTTTTTCTCGGGTTCACAACTATCCTTTCTTTTAAGTTGGAACCAACAATACACACCCACAAAATTTCAATGAAATCGGTTAAGCGGTTTCGGAAATTAGCGTAAACGAACACAGTGACATGGGATTTTTATATATTAAGATAAGCGAGAAGCATAAAAAATTTCGATGAAAAAAAATATATTTTTTCTCGGGTTCTCAACTATCCTATCTTTTAAGTTGAAACCAACAATACACACCCACAAAATTTCATTGAAATCGGTTAAGCGGGACACGGGATTTTTATATATTAAGATAAGCACGGTGCGAGGCATAGAAAAAATTTGGATGAAAAAAAATTTTTTCTCGGGTTCAAAACTATCCTATCTTTTAAGTTGGAACCAACAATACACACCCCCAAGACTTCATTGAAATCGGTTAAGCGGGACACGGGATTTTTATATATTAAGGTAAGCACGTTGCGAGGAGCATAGAAAAAATTCCGATGAAAAAAAAATATTCTTTCTCGAATTCAAAACTATCTTATCTTTTAAGTTGGAACCAATAATACATACCCACAAAATTTCATTGAAATCGGTTAAGCGGTTTCGGAGATTAGCGTAAATGAACACAGTGACACGGGATTTTTATATATTAAGATTTATATTTTGATGTACTGCTTATTTTTAAATTATCTTTTACAAGGGGCTTAAAATCCACTACATCTTAAGCTCATGGTGAAAATCTTTTATTAAGTATTTGTGTAGAACTCGGATGAAGACCTGCAACTTCGCCTCCGTGGAGTCCCTGTCCAACCCGACAAGACGCGACGACGGAGTGGAAATTTCATTCGATAGTCGCGCCTTGTCGGACCAGAAGAGATGTGGGAGCTATTTTAGCCGGCAATTTACACTGCATCCTTCGGTAGACACGGCTAAGAGTTAAGTGACCAGGAGGCTGTACAAACTGCCCAAAAATAGTACACCACTTGCTTTTACCAGCGGTGAGGAAAAGGTGGCCATAGGGCAGGCGAAAGCCTCCAAATCCATTGGACCTCACGGAATCTGCTTGCTGATGCTGAAACATAGAGGTCCTAAGCCTGTCAATGGCCAGTCTCATAATGGTCGATGTGTGGAAATTGGGAAGAGTGGTCCTACTGCTGAAACAAAGGAGACGCGTATCGCCCGATAACGGCGTTCGGCGAATTATATGAGTGGTCGACAGTCTTCAGAGATCAAACCTCAAACCCTAGAAGAATTAAACAAAGGGTTCCATAGGGTGGTGTCTTCTCCCCTTATTGTTTAAGTTCTATATCTCGAAGCACCCTCAGCCATCGAAGGGAGTTTGCCTGATCTCTCACGCGTACGACTGCACGATATTGGCGTCCGGAGGAAATTTCTGCTCAAAAGTAAACGGCTATCTCTCCGAATATTCTCCCTTCTTCACTTCAAGGAGCCTAACACTCCCCCCAACAAAATCAATGGCTACCCCCTTCGGCACCTGGACGAAGGAGGTCAGGCTTGAACTAGGCATTCACGTCGATGGCACACCAATTCCGACGGTGAACAACCTGAAAATCTTAGGTGTTACCTTTGATAGCCTGCTCTCCTTCTCCGCGCACATAACCGCAGTTGTCAACAGGGCCGCAACAAGGTCCTGAAGCAGCTCGCCGGCAGCACCTGGGGCAAAGACAAAGAAACGTTTTTGGCAACATAAAAGGCAATTGGCTGGCCGGTTTCAAACTATGCTGCACCTGTTTGGTCGCCGGGGACTAGTTGGACGTAGTGAACGAAGCTACAGACTTGTCAGGACGCCGCCCTCCGGATAGCGACTGGGTGCCTTCTGATGTCGCCTGAGCACCACCCACACAGCGAGGACCAAATTACTTCTGTTGCTTGAAAATTAAAATTCAACTTAGATTAACTCCCATAATTTATAAACATATCGTCGTTTAAAGTACAAAACCGCGTATCGTCATTCTGCAAAACCGCGTAACTGACATTGGCTGCCAAAAATTGGATTTGCTCACACAAACTCTTGGCTTAATCTTTATCCATTCGTCCTAAAATATACCAGGCAGAAATGCGATTGCTTGATAAAAAAGAGAACCATTTTGAAGTATGAATGTTTTTACTCTCTAGGAAATAATTTATGCAACCTCACATACGTGGTTTTGCATTATCTTGATACGCGGTTTTGCATTTTGTTGATACGCGGTTTTGTACTTTAAACGACGATATATATGTATACATCACAATAAGAGTGTCAGACGAAAGATTTTGAAAAAGGTTGCCAACTGAAATTGAAATTGAAAATATTTCTAAGATAGTTAAAAAGATTTAAATCTTCATTTTTTTACATAGTTACAGTATGTTGGGTTTTATCGAAATAAATTACTCCTAATCTAGCACGCAGAAATTTCATACACTCTGCGAATAGGGTGAGGGCGATCTAGTTCAATAGTAAATTCTTCAAACACGCAATATAAAAAATCAGCATTAACTTCATCCATGACCGTTAAGTGTAAGATGAATTTTAATATTAGAAACTCATTTTTATAAAAATTGCAGATAGAGGATAATCCGGCTACTCGACTATTCGAATATCTGATAATCCGAATATACGGATAATAATCAAATATCCGAATAGCAAAATTAAGGGATATTAACCGAATACCCGGATAGCGAAACTAACTGATATGAACCGGATATTTTGTTAACAAAACACAACGGATGTTAACCGCGCTCTGCAAACTTATCAACCACCTGCATCAAAGTGACACGCTCCGCAAATCGAAAGGAAATATTCATTGCTAAAACAAATAAATTTAAAACCTAACTCTTATCACAGCTTTAAAAACGCTCAGAACCCCGCACTCTTCCTATGAAATCGAAGTGACAAACATAGCGCCGATAGTGCGTCAGCTGCTGTTAGCCTGCGGTCAAATAACACTTAACGGAAGTATTATTCTCGCAATTGACAGATTTCCTTTGAACATCCCACGCCTTTTCCGTCACAATGCTTACACTGATGAAAGCGTTAAAATGCCTTGCGGCGTATATTTAAACATTAACCTTAAACCTGTACATACATACCTCATAAGTATGTATGCATAATATAAATCAAGATACACACCTAATAGATATTCAACTAATACTCATGCTTTAGCTAACTAATAATCCTAATTACCTCACAAATGTCCACAAATGTGTTGACAAGCCAACAGAGCTCAAGGAAATCCCCTCACTCAACCACTGTGTACATTACTATGTACATACATATGTATGCAGTTATTACTGAGTAGAATGTGAAAGCCAGACAAATGCAAATCAAAACCCTTTGGCTTGGGGAGTTGGTAGATACATACATATGTTTGTATCTATGTGTGTATATACATGTGTATCTATATTAGGGTGGTCCTTAAAAATCAAATGAACGCTTATTTTCAGTCTCACCCCCTCAATCGATAATACCATGTTCATAGATATCACATATAAATTTTGGTCCCAATTGGAGACCACTAAGGCGTGCCGCACTGGGTTCAGATTCCTCTATAGAAACTCAAAAAATTAAAATTTATATTTTTTTAATCTAATACATAAAATGGATCTTCCACAGTCGAAGATATCACATATAAAATTTTGGTCACGATTGGAATGGGTTAAGACGTCTTCATAGGGTAACCTGAACTTTGACCCCTTTGCGACACGCATTAACCAACTTCAATCGGGGCCAAAATTTGTATGTGTTATCTTCTCCTATAGTAGTATCGATTTTGGGAATTAGATGAAAAAAAAAATGTATTTAAATTTTTTGAGTTTCTATCCGGTCTAACGGTCTCCAATTGGGACCCAAATTTATGTGTGATATCTATGACCGTGGTATTACCAATTGAGGGGGTGACACTGAAAAAATCGTTCATTTGGTTTTTTAAAGACCACCCTAATCTACATACATGAACATCTACTTAAGAGTAACTATTGCTAACAAGCCTTACAATCTGTTTGCAAAACCCTACAAATGCAATATCATATGCCGCAATCATACCACCCCCCAAACTGTGTGCACAGCGTTAAAACGTATGGTGGCTTAATTGTCATTTAAAATACATAAATACATGCATACATGCCGTTATACAAATCAAATTGAATTGTCAACTCGGCTCATGTTCGTTAATTTGTTGACAAATCGTTATATTGGATCTATCAAATAACACAATAACACAATAACAACAAAGAGCGCATTGAGGACTTCTAAGCAGAGTGGTGCGGTGGAACACATTCTCGCACTATTATGTCTATGATGAACGTTGATTTGTTTTCCAAATCCATTTGTGGGATTTTATTCAAGTAACAACAACGTATATCAATCAGCAACAATAAGAAAAATAACAAAATGCTTAAAGCAAAATTTCGGAAGGTTTGCATAAATTTTTACGGTTTAAATATAAATACATCTCACTTAGGGGTTGTTGAACGCACAAAAACCGCATCGCAACACGCCACTTCCCACCTCACTCAGGCACTACTTACACACTTCCATACATACATACGTACAGATGTTTGTACTGTGGCTACGATAAGCTATCGCGCGGGTATAATTTTTGTTACGCCCGTACGAAGCTAATATGGTTGCTATTACTGTTGTTGGTTTTTATTTTTCTTTTTCGCTTACTTGGCAACTACGAATATTCCTCGCAGCTTGATTTCAACTATACTCTATTAGCATGCTCCCGTGCGTGTGTGTGTGTGTATTCCTGTCTATTTGATTGTTCGTGTATGTATGTAGGTGTATGTGAGCATATCCTGCGCATCCTTAAACGCTTCCGAAACCATGTCCAACAGCCGGCAAACGACTTTATTTACATTGCAAATCAAAATGCGATCTCTGTGAGTTACGCCGAGTCAAACAACCACACCACATTACATATTGAAATTAAGTGAAATGATAATTTGTGATTTTGATGTCCGCTTACTTCCTTTTTACGAGAATTTGTATGAATATCCTGCATTTCGTGTACAAAGCTGCGTGTGTGCGTATGGACGGTTGGCGTTTATCGACTCCTTTGTGATATGGATTGCTCTTGCCATTGTTATTGTTATGCTTATTATTGTTTTTGTGGTCGGAAGCCTCTCAATTAAAGCGAACAACTAAGTAAATAGAGTGATTTTCTCAAATGACTGCACTCAATTGGTTTCGCGCGGAATTTAGTCAGCAATCCAACGTTGGAAATTATTTCGTTCACAAACGTGTGCAGTAACATGCATACAGATGTATATGTATATATTATGAGCCTTGTATATTTAAATACAACTTATGAACAATGAAGGATTTAAGTACAAGCACCCATATGCACACTTCGATCCACACACAAGTACATATATATACGTATATGTAGGTAAATCAGAAGTACAAATCCCATCAAAAAATATGAGACATGCTCCTAACCTATACCTGCTTCTCATTAAGGCTTGAAATTTGAAAAAAAGGTGCTCGACTCTTTCCTGTTCATTTTCATGCCTGCAGTTTCTACATAAGTCGTTATAGACGATTCCCAGTAAGAATCGCAGCTAGCCTTGCAACGTCTGGTCTGGGTATACGATTTCTGAAGATTGTTGAGAAAGATTTATCTTTATATGGTTCCAATTAATGCTGCGATGACCAATGCGATTACTAAATCTATATCTATCTGACTTGTTACTGAGCCTTACACTCTTTGATCATATTCGACCTTGTTGTAAAAGATGCCAACGTCTGAAAACCCCTTGCGAAATGGGCCAAATGGATTGATCTTCTTAACCCCAGGGATTCAGAGAAAACGCCTGCTGATGTATCCAGGCAGAGATATTAAGTTCCCATCTTAGTCGGCGCTCGGCGGGCCTGAAAGGCCTGTGAAATTACACTTCAGGTCGCATGCAATCGATACCCAGTCTTCTCTTCCCGATCGTTATTTCTTTTCATACACCCAGTAGTGATGTGGTATGCATTATGTAAAGGTCCACAGGAAATCGGTTTGTATGGAATAGTACCGAGGGCGTCCGTAGGGCATGTTCTCCATCGCCCCTGTAGTCGCGATGCATACGTTTTTTTTTTATTTTGCTTTCCTTCAACGCCAACCTCTTTTGCATATTTTTCTTAAATGCTTTGTTTATGAGGATGGTGCAGAGGCCGACGATGTAGTTTGCGTGTGCATACACATACGGGGCCGTTTTAGCGTCGCACGAAAAGTAATACTGCCTAAAGCCACATTGGGTCTCGAACGGTCCGAGGATGTTATTCCCAATTTGGACGAATATTCTGGACAAGCTTATAGGTAATATGTATGTATGTAGTGCTTATGTACTCAGTCGCTTGAGTTAAACTAATGCCTTCCAAGCGTAAGCTAATACCAATAATTATCCAATTCAATATTCATTTCGTTATATACATATATAAAAATAAAAAAAAATAAAATGAAAATATGTATCATTTAAAATGTTTCTTATGAAAAAAGACCAAGTACCGTTTTCTCAAGTGGCATAATTTTTCTGCCCTTCAAATACAAATTTCGTTTTGAAAATATGTGTTTGAAGCGCAGGTAAATTTAATAGATATAAATAATTTAATTTTCAACTTTGCCATTTAGATTTCCAGTGAAAATCCTGCGTAAGGAATAAAAGCACTAAAAGCATTTATGTTTTTGCATAACCCGTATGAAAATTGTCTAAAGTTTTTTGAACTTCAACAACCAATATGACCACTGAAAGTTCTACCAGGCTCGTCTCGGTTCTTGATTTCGACTAAAGCGCTGGAATCTGGATTTCGCGCCCGATACGTGAAAACATAGACAATTTTAGCACTTTTCGACAAAAACGTGATTTTGGTTGAAAATGGAGTTACGCCGATCTTACAATATGCAACAAGATTCCATCGCGAAAACTTAAAAAATATATATAGATACCTACTACAAAAAGTAAAAATGACCGCTCATGCTCATATAGCCGTAGTTGCGTATGTAACGTATACGACCCATAGCACCATACGCAGCCATCTTACACCTTTACTCGCACACCTTCACTTAAAAATCATATTATTTAAAAGTAATTAAATATTGGCGTGGAATATATTTACACAGTGTTCCTTATGTAGATATACATACACCCCGCAACAAAAGATAGCACATCAAGATTTTTACCAGTTTTGACTACTTTTATTTAGCTTTTTTTAAAGTTCATTATTTTTATATAAAAGTATAGCTCTTTATCCAACAAAGACCATATAAATCTAAATTTCAGACTTTGTACACAAATTATAAAAATAATATTTGCTCCCAGAGATCTCTCTCATACATAATTTCAAAAAGGAGATATCGTAATATTCGCCAGAGCGTTCCAAACTAGAGTGAGAAAAGAGTTTAGATATTTATGTTTCTTTCATCACATAACTTGGTGACAGTTACATTATTTGGTTATTGTTACTAAATCTTGTGCTGAGAGAAATATATTTAACTAACTCTTCTCTCAGTGTAGTGGACATAAGAAGACGACACTTGTATTCGCTCCTTGAGGAATTTGAGGTCGGAAAAGCCTAATCCTAATATACTAACTACAGCCAGAAAATGGGCAGCTAAAAATATTTCGCTCAACACATTATTTGCTAACTACATATAACAAAATAATGTAACTATAACCAAATCATGTGTTGAGATAAATATATTCAGCTGACTTTTGTCTGCTAAACAAAAAAGCAAAGACAAGGAGTCGTCAACTTGTATGAAATTTTTCAAAAGTCCTTATCGCCTCGAAGAGGAAACGCCTACGCTCTTCACAGTTGCTGTAGAATTTACGACCTAGATATGCATACAATTTTACAGGCTCTAACAAATACAGAGCTTTCAACGAAGCGAAGCTGTGCATAAGTTCATATATATATACACGATTAAGAGAAATAGAGGTTGCCCCAATCACGGTACCGCTATTCCTCTCAGTGAATTTGACAGAATCGTTGTTTGTATGACGTCACACTTGTGCAACTTGTTTACGTTTTCCTTTCAACATTTTTTAATCTTCTTCCATTCTTGCTCACGTTTTGGCATTTCTCTCTCACAATTGCACCAGTGTGACGTCACACAAAAGTTGTTCTCAAAAATCCTCTCTCCTCCTCGCCTATCAGCGCAATCTTGTATTCTATCATTCTTGATATATATATATTTATGTACGTATGTATATAAGTAAATATAAATTTATGATGTAGAAATACATATAAAACTCACCTCCACACGCTCCTCCTTCAGATCGACTTTCAGTGCTAACTGCTCGCGCAACACCACATCGGGATAATGTGTCTTATCGAAAGTCGCCTCCAGCTGCTCCAATTGTTCCTCGGTGAAAATTGTGCGATGACGACGCTTTCGTTTCGGCGGTGGACCATGTCCCAAATGATGCGACACATGATGATGCGGTTGATGAGGATGATGCAGATGATGCGCATGGTGGGGATGTGTGTGTGCGGCCAAGGCGGCCGCCGCAGCACCATGACCGCTGACATGCGCCTGCATTTGCGCTGCAGCCACATGAGCCACCGCGGCGGCATGCATGTAATTTGGATAGAAGTTCGGGTACGCAACTGTGAAAGAGTTGAAGCAAAAACGCGCAAGGCTCGAGTAAGTTAGGGGTAGAAAAGGGCAAATTAAAATGTTGTAAATGAAAAAAGTTTTTTTTTTTTGTTCTTCATTCGTGTAACGCGATATTTTTCGGTAAGAGGAGTAGTAATCAAGTAAAAACTCTCCGAAAAGCAGCGGCATAAATGCATTCATGTTTGCAATGTTTTTTTTTCAGAACTTTTTATGATTTCATTTACGCATATACACACATATGTACATACCAAATATTGTTAGTTGATTTTACAGAGCTCAAAAAGTAAAAAATAACTTTTAGCGTTTGAATATTTTAGCGCTGATTTAAATTTTCAAACATTTTAAGCATATTTTACATATTCGTATGTTTATGTTAAGTAAAACCCCACTCGTTTTCGTTTTGCTTGAGTGATTATAAATCTATGACAGGATAATTTTAAAAGCTGCCTCTAGCTTTGACACAATATGAAAAGTAACTTACGAGCCTTTCCGCTTAAAAAAATATATGAATGCCATGAATATACATACATACAATATTTTCCTGTCGTATTAAGCAAATCAACATCTGTAAATCTCCTAACCTTTAGAAACACCTACCCCGTCCTAACCCATAATAAGCCATAAAAAATCATCTTTTGCGCTTCATTGCGTATTTATGCGTAATTCACTCATTCCTTAAATCCTTTTAACGATTCGAATGCTAAGTAAAAAATATGTTTAAAAAAAAA
>NW_023464696.1:0-10240 GCF_013731165.1 Rhagoletis pomonella
AGTGATCGTGTGGCACTGATCGCCACTAGCCCAGATCGCTTAAGCGGTGCATTAAATGCACACTACCCCTTTTTTTTGTAAGCTTAAAGTGAAGACGTTTTCATTTTCCAATTGGGAGTAATTACGGACAACACAATATTTCTGATTTTTTTCTTCATTGCATTTGTTGTTTTTTGTTTGTTTTGTTGTTTTGCAATTTCTTACTGTATTTATTGGCATTTTTCCGGTTGTTGATGTGGTATGGTATGCGAGGCTTTATGGCGCCACACAGCTGGCATGCCAGCATGTTGCTTGAGTTGCAATGTTTAAGCTGAAAGCAGCGGATGATCATGTGTCGCCCAGACTTTATTGGCGGTTACGTTGATCACTGATCGTTGATCACTAGTTTGTGGCATACACTCGTACATAATTATGCCAGCGGCGGAAAAAGTAGGTGTTTAATGACCGCAAAGCCACGCCACGTGGGAAAATTCAGCTGTGAGCGACAATGTAAGATGAAAAGGTTTGAAAAAGCGTGAAATTGAACCGAGGAATGGTGTAAAAAAATTAAAATTAAAACTGCATTAGATAAGAAAAATTTGAAAAGCATTTGAAATCAAAGTATCCAAAAATAACTTTTTACAAAATCAAATTTTTATATACTACATAAAAACGTATAGCTTTAAAGAAGGCTACTTTGAAAACAAATCAAAATTATAGTATCTCCATAATTTATTTCATATTTTTTCTAAACTAATTAAAACAATTGGTTGATACTCTTGTTCATAATTTATATCGTTAATATTGACTAAACTTTATTTAAAAACGAGCATTTGACGCAAAAATTCAAATAAAAAAATTTGAATAAAATTTTAAACTACCAATTTGTATTTAAATTTCTTTAAAATGTAAAAACAATTTTTTTAAATTCTAGATATAGGCTATATTTTAGATCGCGAAACCAAATCGTTTGTTACAGTTAAAATTTTTGTAATTTTTTTTCTAACCTCAAAAAATCATTTATAAATATGTAAATCAAAATATTAATGAGCTGTGCAATTGATTGAAATGCAGCGCAACCCACAAAAAAAGGTTATTGTGTAGCTATTTTGTTGAATAAAAAATTCTATTCAAAAATATACTGATGAAAGCAATTTTTTTAGATCTTTGAAGTATTAAAATAATAAAAAATTAGAAAAATAAATTTGAACAAATAATACAAAATGTAAAAATCGGGTTTTTCTGGTATAGCTATCGAGAATATTTTAGGTATCATTGTTATTGGCTTTGTTATCGATATTTAGTGTTATTGTTATCGTAATTTCGATCTTTGTTGTTATATTTATCAGATTATTATGACTATCGTTGTTATGAACACTGTTATCGTTTTTTACTAAAAGCGTTATCGGAATTTTATCGGTATAGATTATCGATTTTTACTAATTTACTTGTCCAAATTCATATGGCTATCGTTGTTATCGGTATTATTATCTATTTTTACGTTTTTTTTTTATTGGAACTGTTATCGATAACGTATAGCGCTCTATAGTATTATAATAAGCAAGGTCTCAAAAATTGTCTATTCGATATTCCGGTAGAATGTCGATCCAGTAAAAATCTTGGTTCGAAAAGATGTTTGTTTAAGGCGACAAACCTCTAGAAATGAGCGTGGCAGTTTTAGGAATAAAGTTAATAAAACGAAGATTTAACTGTGGATTTCGCTTTGCTAAAAACATTTAATCCACCACTTATTTTCAAAATCGAAGAATCTTCCAGAATTGAGCGTGGGAATTTTAAGACCAAAAATAAAACTTTTTGATTTTATTGTGTACTTTAGCAAAATATTCATTCACTAACAATGTTTATTCCACACCGCTTTTTTTTAGCGAAGAAAGTCTCGCTGTGAAGTTTTTGGAAATGCGTACTAAAACACATTTTTCTTACAATTTACCAGCTATTATGTTGCTGAACAAGCTTCTTAAACTGGTAGAACCTAGATCGGATTTTTTTTTTTTAGCAGAACTTAACTTATATGACCCCTTCCGGCCACGCCTGTCTAAAATCCATGTATACCTCCAGGCGGGTAATTGAGCTGCTTTTTAATTGAAAAAATAAGTAAAATAAAATACTAAAAAGAGGTGAAGATCTTAATAAGAAAACTCCCCAAAAACAAACTGAAACACCTTATACCACAAAAAAAAAACTTAAACCACTAGAAAGTGAATACGAAATCAGCGCAAATCCACATTAACGACACGCGTTGCAGTTCAAGTTAAATTGTAAACGCTTTTGATACAGTTATTGCTGCAATTTTCCACTGACTTTGGCACAATTTCAAATAAAAACTAACGCTTATCCAAAAGCCCATTACCAAACTGACCCAAATCTGCATTTGCGATTTAGACCACACGAAACAAAAGCAGAAAATGCGAACAAATAAAGTGAAATAAAAATTAAATATCAACTAAGCACAATCAAGCAAGCGCACATCAACTGCCAGCGTTGCTATGCAAAGCAGACACGTTCGCAAGCAAGCGAAAAAAAAACAGTTTCGTTTTCATTAAATGTTTGCAATGGACTTTTGACCAGTTTCAGCGCTATTACACACATAACAATAATTATTTATTGCAGCGAGTAAAATAACACAAAATTACATTTTGTCATTTTGCAATATCGAGCAATGCCACAATACTAAAAAATTGGAACAAAAACTTAATACGTAAATATATAGATATGCTTGTGTACTCGTACTTAAGCACTGGCACTCTTAAAACACGTATACGCCATGGCACACAACTGCTCGATATGGTAAACACAAATATGCTATTTTTAATTTTAAACAAAAACCGTGTGTATACAACTTATTTAATGCAAGCAAACATATATTATTTACTTGGAATTTCCCGCGCGCTTAGCCGACAATTTTGCAAAACATACGTTTGTATGTATATATGTACGTATGTAGAGTATGTACATTTTTTGCAGCAATTGTCACTGTTTATTCAAGTACATATGTTGGTACATGCGAAAAACAATTTAGCTTAAGATAAACATCGGAAATATAGACAAATGTGTGTGTTAAGGCAATATGTACATACTTACTTGCATATACAGTGTAGGAAAAATAAATAGGGTTGCGAAATGCCAACAAGGTTTTGTTATTTTTCTTTTAATTATTAAATACCTATTATTTTTATATGAAAATATAGCACGTTATCTAACAAAAACCATGTAAGTCCAAATTTCAAACATTGTACAAGCACAAAAATTAGGAAAATTCAACAAATTTTCATCGAAATTCAAAATATTTTAATGAGAATTTTTAGAAAAGCTTTGACATGCAATTCTATATCAAATTTTATTAAAATAAAAAGCAAGTGTTAAGTTGCTCATGTTGATGTTTGATATTTTTTTTGCTGACGGTGTTACGCATTATTTTTCATATAAAAAATTAAAAAAAAAAAGGAACAGTCCAGCGCCTTCGTCTTGGTCTGCAGGCTGTATCGGAGATACAGCCGCTATATTTAAACGTAGAATACGTGGTATGGTTAAGAGCATATCCAAGTCAAAAAACGAAATCACACACTAAGAAAAAAAGGGTTTTTCCAAAATTTTACAAATTTACATACTTCTAAGTGAAAAGAACTCCATGAGAATATAAGCGAAAGCCCTATTTTTATTTTTATTTTATACCATTGTTTTTTTCTACAGCTTACTGAGATTTAAAGATTTGAAATTTTGAACAGAAAAGATATTTATTGAAAAAAAAAAATCGACAACTAAACCTAAAAAAATATCGATAACAAAATCGATATAAAATATCGATAAACCAATCGATAAAAATATCAATAAAAAAATCTATGAAAATATCGATAACAAACTCGATAAATAATCGATAACAAAATCGATAACAAAACCGATAACAAAATCGATAAAAATATCGATATCAAAAGCGATAATAATATCGATAAAAATATCGATAACAAAACCCATAAAAATATCGATAACAAAAGCGATAACAATATCAATAGAAAAATCGATAAAAATATTGGTAACAAAACCAATAAAAATATCGATAAAAATATCGACAACAAAATCGATAAAAATATCGGTAACAAAGTCGATTATAATATCGATAGCAAAAACGATTATAATATCGATAGCAAAAACGATAAAAATATCGATAACAAAACCGATAAAAATATCGATAACAAAATCGATAAATAATCTATAATAAAATCGATAACAAAATCGATTAAAGTGTCGATAACAAAATCGATAAAAATATCGATCATTATATCGATAAGTTCCGAAAATATCGATAGAAAAATAAATAAAATCGATCATTATATCGATAAGTTCCGAAAGTATCGATAACAAAATCGATAAAAATATCGATAACAAAACCGATGACAAAATCGATTAAAATGTCGATAACAAAATCGATAAAAATATCGATCATTATATCGATAAGTGAAAATATCGATAGCAAAATAAATAACAAAATCGATCATTATATCGATAAGTTCTGAAAATATCGATAACAAAATCTATAAAAATATCGATAACAAAATCGTTAGCAAAATCGATAACAAAATCGATAAAAATATCGATAACAAAACCAATAAAAATATCGATAACAAAATCGATAAAAATATCGATAACAAAATCGATAATAAAATCGATAACAAAATCGATAATAAAGAGATAACAAAATCGATAAAAATATCGATCATTATATCGATAAGTTCCAAAAATATCGATAGCAAAATCAATACAATATCGATAAAAATCGATAAAAAAAACCAACAAAATATCGATTATATCGATAAGTCCCGAGAATCCCTAAAATCCCGAAATAGTTCCGAGATTGAGTCTCTGTGCCTTTATCTATATCCTTTTCTCTACAACTACCTTTATTTTAATCTTTCTTCCTCTATCTTCATCTATACTTTTATCGGTATCCTCATCCGCATCTTTTTCTTTATATTTATCTTTGTTTTTATTTTTATGTTTATCATATTCTTCATATACATATTCCCCTTCACCTTTGCACTTATACATATAAGTAAAGTGTTTAAATTTACCTTGGTCTTCATGTTTGCCTTTATCTTTACTCAACTTTGTTTTTGTGTTTATTTTTACCTTGGCCTTTATCCTTTTCTTTATCTATGTACGTCCTCACCTTTACTTTTATTCTTGGATTGGACTTTTTCTAAATGTTGTTTCACTTCGAAAAGTCTTCGCGTATTATGCATACATGTGTTCATATATGTATGTACACATATAATATGTATGTACATATGTATGTATAGACATACATAGATTACTAAAAATAGAAACAGATCCACATTAACTGCAATCAACATATGTACGTATGTATGTATTTACATATGTACACACGCTGCGATTAGGTTATAAATAGCGCTCCTCTGTTTATCAAAAGCCGCATTACATACGCATACATACTTTTTGTCTCCTTCCCACACTTCCAACATATGCACGTGTTTGCAAAATGATGACGAGGTGATTTTGTATGGAAAATCATTTATGCCCATATATTTGAATAAAATAAACATATATAGAAGATATCAACCAATACTTCCCATATACCAAACGAAAGGAAAACTCTTGAATTTTTGATTAAAGAAAACAAAAACAAAATCATTCGAGCGGTTTTCGAGCATTTTGGTAATGAAAAAAATTTGCAAATTTTTTCAACAATTTTTTGCCTTAAAATGCTCAATATTTGTTAAATTTATATAAAATTTGTACCCGATAATATTTCTACTGCTCCAAAGAACCTATATCCCGAAAATGAAAGTTATATATGCCAAAAATAAGTTACTAGAGCACTTTAAAGGCTCAAAATTGACCCCAAAATAAGGCAATGTTTACCGTTGTTTTTACGACAGAAACCGAATTGGTTATTTACAAAAATGAATCTGTCGACAGGTTTGGAATTTTATCTTTGAAACGCCACACTTTTCTTTGAAATCGCTTTATTAGTTCTCGTGCAATAAGCGTTTTTGTGAAGCTCTAAAAATTACAACTACAACATTTGAACATAGCCCTCATACCTTAAGGTAAGACGTATTCTACGTCAAAAATTGTTAAACTTAGTTGAGTTTTTGTTAGATGACGAGCTATACTTTCATAAAAAAATATTAAACATTAAATAATTAAACAAAACAAAAGTATACCACCAAAACTTGTTAAAAAGTTGCGTTCCTATTTATTTTCCTGTCACTGTTTATACGGCTTTATGTATGTATGTGTGTAAGCGTTTTCTTGAATGCCTGTCGTAATACGAATGCCGCAGTTAACTACCAGCATTTCTTACTTGCATTCGCAGCATTTAAAGTGAGCGTGAAATCTGTCGCATTTATCGCCGCATGTTTGGAATTTTTAATGAAGTTGTTGAATTTTATGTTAACTTTCGATATTCGCTGCGGAGTTTTAGAAAACAAAATATCTAATCGTTAGGCAAAGGAATTTATAAACCTCTCCCAAAAATGGATGAGTGTCTTACCAAAAAACAATTTTTTGAAATTAAGTATACAGAAATAGTCATAGATACATATCCAAATTAAAACTTTTCTTAAAAAAAATTGCGATAAACTGCAATGCTCTTTTCTAGAAAATTTTTTAAGTCAAGCCAATGACTGAGCCAATTTTGCTTACAAGTTGTCAAATTTCCTTTGTGCTTGTCACGTCTTTAGAGTCTACTTTTAGAAGAGATTATCATAGCCCTTTACCATTTTTATTTTATTTGAAGTAAAATAATTATAAGGAAAAATCGTCCTTCTGAACGTATATTCGTGGCAGCCCATACAATCAGTTTGCGCCCAACCATCATCTCTAATAAATTCAGTGGACGCGTGGTGGAGACACTGCGGCTAGAGGTGCTTCATATAGTATACTAGAACCCTTAATTTTTTATATGTCATTCATTTATTTTTTTAGTCAAAAAAGCTGGGAAAATACATTTCAACATTTCCAGCTCACGAATGAAACCGACCGAGCCAAAATTAATAAAATTTGCTTGTCCTAGAAAAAAATTTTTTTTTTTGTGGAATGTGAGGCAGTCTTATGTACATACATTCATATCGCTCGTTTGCTGGAGGAACAGCAACTTCGTGGAGTTCATGTATGTACTAGACCTAAACTCAAAAAATGCAAAAAACTTGAAATGCCTACAAATTTTTACAATTTGTTTATTTGCTTGAATTATCTATTTTTAACTCACATTTCTTGCATTAAGTGTCGATATAACCCAGCCAATAAAGCTCGTAAAATGCGCCGACGCATTTGAAACTGACGAGAAATGTTGCGCATGCGCGAAAGGTCGACCGACCCGTTGTAAGCTATACAACATAAAGCAAAGTATTGAACAAAAAAGCAATGATCTAAAGCAGTGTTCATAACAACGGTGGCTACAGTAAAGACAATACTATTACAACTATAGTGAGAGGGAAAAAAACCTGCAAAAAAAGTTTTAAGATGCGGAGCGTGTCACTTGACATGCGCAGCATGCTAACGCTTATATTAACTCATACATACATACATACATACATACATACAAACAAGCAATCAACAAAAGTTAAAATTATTCGCAAAAACAACAACAAGTGTGTAAGCTGCATTGTGAGAGTGGGTGAAATCGGCGGCGGTGATTAGTAGCAGGGCGTGTCACTCGCAATTACCAAAATGCGATTTTAACTGCTTTGTGTGTCATACATATGTATGTGTGAATGAACGTGCTTGCAAATGTTTGTGATCTTTGTATGTTACTGTGAGCCAGCATTTGCTTGGATTTATCTGCAGATCTGTGCGCCTTAATTCAATTGCATGCCCAGTTGTCGCTTGAGTTTAATTTGTATGTCTAGGCATCTATGCATCTATGTGCCAGCTTATAAAACTTGCTTGCGTACACATTTCGAAAGCAAGTAACTATCCACATTTATGCTGTGCATAAAACGCATTTGGACTACGCAATATGTTTTCCTGGCTAAAATGATTCGTTCGCAAGGTCACTATTTACTTCTCAGCCAAGGGAGACCTTTTGCATTCAAATCACTAACTCCATTGTATCATAAAAATGAAATTTCACCCGCTAGTTGCGCTGAATTTAGATATTTATTTACTCTCACTTTACTTTCATTGATGATAATAAAAAACAAATGCATGCGTGTGTATGTATGTGCGTATGGCTCTCTCCTTCTACTTCTTGTTTGGCGCTGTAGCCGCCTAAGAGATTTTGACCGAATTCAACAAAGCAAGCCAGTCGCTTCTCTTCTATGCCAACTGATGCCAATTGTAAATGACAAGCAGTGTTGCCGCGAAACATTTTTAGTGGTAGCTAAATTGCAGCTAAAAAAGGGCTAAAAAAGAGCTAAAAATCGTCGTTGTGGCTAAAAATGGTAGCTAAATTTTTTTACCTACATATTATATATAAAAATAAGTGCACGTTTTTGGTGTGACCTCATAACTTGAAAACAGCTTGACCGAATTCAACCAAATTTATGTGGCATATTCGATATATCATGAAGATGGTTTATGCGAAGTTTTCCCGAATTCGGAAGAGGGGGCGTGGCACCACCCATACTAACTAAAATATAAAAATAAGTGAACGTTTTTGGTGTGACAATATAACTTAAGAACGGCTTCACCGAATTCAACCAAATTTATGCGGCATATTCGGGCCATCATGCAGATATTTTATGTGGAGTTTTCCCAAATTTGGAAAAGGGGCGTGGCATATGTATGTATCTTATGTATACAAATAAGTACACGTTTTTGGTGTGAGCTTATAACTTGAGAACGGCTTCACCGAATTCAACCAAATTTATACGGCATATTCAGGCTATCATGCAGATGGTTTATTTGAAGTTTTCCCGAATTCGTAAAAATGGGTGTGGCACCTTCCATACTAACTAAAATTTTTTTGTTGTATATCTCTTGAAACATTTGTGGTAGAGTACTGGAAGTTGGTATAGAGGTATAACAAATAATTCCATACTCATGGATAAAAATAGGCAGTATTGGAAAAGAGGGCGTGGCACCTCACATCTTATATATAAAGAATAAGTGCAAGATTTCAATCAAATTTATACGGCATAGTCGGGCCATTATGCAGATGGTTTGTGTTAAGTTTCCCCGAATTCGGAAAAGGGGGCGTGGCACCACCCATACTAACAAAAATGTTCATCTGGTATATCTCTTGAAATATTTGTGGTAGATTACTGGAATTGGTAGCTATACGTGGCCTGTTCAAGAGTTGGCATTCCAAATTGTTTATTTATTCATACCCAAGATGGAAAAACAAAAAATGTTGTATATCCAAATCTGTTGGATTAAGATTTAAAATAAAGAATCAAAAATTTTTAAATAAAACAAATGATAAATTTTCATATAGAAAAATTCCAGGACTTTTCATTCGTTTTTCAATATTTGGTGTAGAGAAGCACACCGGGGTACTGCTAGTATAAATATGTAAGTATACACGCAAACACTTTCTATAATTACTGGTATAGAAAGACAATGAACTCTGAAAAGAATTACTATTTTATTCAACAAAAAAACCTTTGTGTAACACATAAAGCATATTAAGGGCCACCAACTTACCTATTTTAAAGTATAGTTAAATCGTTAACGGATAAGATAACGGCCCAGAAACGTAAGGAACATACACAGAAATATGTTTACTTGCCTTAAAGGAAAGGCGTTCGCTTTATGAGCGAAGAGTTAAATTCATGAAAATCATAAAAAAAATTTGAATGTCAATGATGAATAAATTTTGAAAAGGGCTAAAAAAAGGGCTAGGGGCAATTTCAAATTTTTGTGGCCAAAAAAGAATTTGGTAGCCAAATTTAGCCACCAAAGGGCTAAAACGGCAACACTGATGACAAGTGAAGCCAAGTCCTCATCGCAGAGGACGCCTTCCTCTTTTTCTCTCTTTGCTTTAACCAGGAGTGTATTTTAAGAACCTCTGTTTCTGCCTTGCTAAGGACTTCGAAGAACAAAAAACGATTCTTTTTTGGAGGTGATAAACCGTCCTTCTAGTTAAATTTAGCGAGCAATTTTTGAGTAGAACATTTTAAGCCCTTAAATCCAAACGGAATGGGTAATTTTAGCGATTATGAAGAAGTTCGATTTAAATGGCAGGTAGAGAGTTAAAATGAAAAGATGAAGAACTCTTTAGATTAAAAGTGTGAATAACTCAGTGAGAGGGGAGACCAGTATGTTTGCATGTATGTAT
>NW_023464697.1:0-10239 GCF_013731165.1 Rhagoletis pomonella
AAAACAAACAGAATTGATCACAAATTGATCCAGATTTCTATCAGCATCACATCGATATTGAATTTTCTTAACTTTTCTTTATCCAAATAATGTAAAATAATAAATGAAATCTCGATCGGCGATCACTGAAACGCAGTTAGCCACTGTATACTCAAAAATGCAATGTTGCCACTTTTTCTCATTAAACCATGTTCGAATCGTGGAAATTTTGGAAGATCACAGGGTTGCTTTTAGCATTTAGATTCTTAATGCAAAAATGGAGTTGCATTTAGGTGACGAATTTAGTATGGATAAATGTACATTTAGAGTAGCATTTAGAGCTAAATGTGCTTTAACGCGTAAGCAAATACAGCCTATAACATGAACGCTCTTCGAAAACATATGCTGCATTTTATATGCAGCAAAAACGCTGCATTAGTAGAAGGTGGAGACGTGGATTTAAGAACATGCTGTGCAAAAATGGGGTTGGCAAGGTAATTTCAAAACCCAAGTCGCAAACCTTTTACAATACTGCCAACCAAACGCGACAACGTTTTAAAAATTACAATTTTGTTTGAAACCGACCGGGAGCCGCGAAGAGCTTTGTTTTATTTATAGCGAAGAGTGTGTAAAAATTTAATAATTTATGGATTTCAGCTTGCAACCTACACCGAACAAACCATCTTAGAATTACAACCTGGCATATGCGGCCCTAATTCCTAGGATACAGCCACGAATCCAGAATACAAGAAAAAAATTATTTTTTTGTCAAAAAAACATTTTTGAGAATGAATGCAGTAGCATTATTTGTGCAACCGCAATCCACAAACGAATTGCCAGACAGCTGTTATAGAGACCCAAAACAAATTCGGACTTGCGATTACACGAAAATATCAAGTATTATATCCTTTGTGCAGGATGAGCATGCTGCGTACAAATTCACCGTTTATCGTTGCGCTTCTAAGGTGCTGAGCATACAAAAACTACTGTTTAGTAAGTGGGTCATAAAAAAAACGGCAGTTAAGTTAACTAATATTTTATACCTTAGCTGCCGACATACCATATAAGCTTGTACAAGCTTTAATGGATCGATACAAAATACTTGACGTAGATGCCAATTTCATGGTACCACCGTTTCAATTGACAACATTTATTCATGATCTTTACTATGCTTGCGAGACTCTGGGACATTTTAGTAAATCAGCAACATATCGTATTGAAACTGCTACAAGTGTTTTAGCAACTTTCTTTTGGAATATATTCGACCCGTAAGATTTACAATAGTTTATATCATGATACGGTAGTTACCTATAAATCCTAACTACTGTTTCAGAAATCGTCGTCACTCTATTTCGGCGTTGGAAATCAAGGTTATGTTCCTGTTGCTTTGCAAACATTATATTACTTTGGAATGGAGTGTTGAATTTTATAACTTGTTGCATGATAAAAAAACTAGATGCATATCGAAGAAGAACTTTGAATATTTGTTAGATATCTTAATAAAAGCCTTCAGTTACATAGGGGAAGAAAATGCATATGGCGGTCAAAATAAAAATCTGGTAATGGATCAGTGTTTCGCCAAGGTAATTTTTATATAAAAGCTACTTGATATAATATACGCGTAGAAAGGTAAATAAATTTGATAGAAGATGTACAGTGTGACCTTGGGGTATTATTCCCTCAGAGCTTATCACAAAGCCTCGTCCAGACCTGGTGCTCTAATGAAACCAAGCCTTTTCAGTTCGTAAATGCAACCACAGTTTTAACTAAACACTTCTACTAATAAAATATAGCTCGTAGAAATTTTTAATATCGAAACCTGGTTCAAATTCATCATTTAACCGTGTGTACTCAATTATAGTTTAGAAATAAAAGGGCCTTTTTTGCATTAATGCATTTACGAACTGACTCGTAGTCTTCCACAACCCTCCCCTATGTTTGTCTTCTTGCACTCTAAAAGGAGATACAATGGGGTTTCTGCTGCCATGTCACAGTAACGATAGGACTCGATTGTTCATATGGGCCCGCAGCTTGCAATGACCCGGTAGCAGAGCTGCTGAAAATCTTAAGTTTGTCTTTTGGAGGGGATTAGACTAAGGACATTGATACTCTAAGGACCAGTTTTTCAGTGCATGGTTATATCTGACAGGCTTAAACTTACTTTGAAGGCCCTAGCTTAGCTGGTTTAAACTAAAATTAGCCAAACATTTGTCAGCCACCTGTTAAATATGAACGCAGCTTACGCGATCTACGTTTAAACTGGCACTGAAACCTGGCCCTAATTCGATACCACAGTCTAGGATCCAGTTATACTCGTTCCCGCGAAACGCAATGGGCCATATGACGACATTAGCCGGAAAAAAATCTAAGTGGAATTTTGATGTTTTGATAATTCCAACTTGTTAAGAAATGTCCAATTACATAAAAAGAATTATACTTAGGCGTTTTAAAGCCCATTTTAGTAGTTTATGTGTATGTCAAATATGATGTTTTGAAACTTTGTTTTCTAAAAATTACGCAAATCAAATAAACATTTTTAAAATGTGGCGTGTTGTTTATCACAGTGGTGTACCAGAACGCTGAAAAGAATGCATTTGGGATAGAAAACGATGCTCTTTTTTATGAAATAAAAACAATTAATATGTGAGGAGGGACGTAGCTGGAGTAATGTGTAAAAATTATGCGTTTTTCGTCAAAAAATAACAAAGTCAAACTTTTTTGGACAATCGTAAACACTGTACTGTCATGTACTTTTCTTGAAATTTTTTGTGAGACTCCATGATTCCTACTTTTAGTTACTGTTTAAGCCAGACTTTGCACGACCTTGCAACAATGTCAAATTCCATATTATATCAAGCAGAGTCTGTACGAAAAAATGGTCATAGTTGCGACTGATGAAGCAGATGAAAGTTCACACTCCGACAGTGACATTTCGCAGACATAACTCAAAAAAAAAAATATATAAAAAAAAACAAATACGTAGTTATAAGTTATATATTCATTAAAATATAATTGAATATATTAAACAATTCAAACTTGAATTAGTGGGTCCTTTACAGTGTAAATCTTTAAAATTAATTTGGGAAGGTTAAAAACTATATTTCCAACTTCTACATAAACTCCTCTCTCTTCATCAGAAATCGGTAGAAGTTAAGAAAGTACCTCGAAGGTGTTCACACGGGTTTTGTCAGAACTGGGCCAAAAATCAATATCTTTGCCTCACACGTTTGGGTACCAAGTATTCAAAAGTTGAAGCAAATGTGACCATAAATATGATTCTTTAGGATAGCTCTCAATCCCTGAGCCCCCTATCCTTCCTTCTATAAACCTTTCCACAAAATACCAATCATTCAATGCGATTTTGAAATCTGGGAGAAAATTCTTCCCAATTGAATGATTATTGCCATTTTCTGATTTGTAGATGTAGGCGTATCCATAACCTTATCATAAGTAGTTGTAGTGATAAGCGATATGGAAATTGCATTTTGTATGGGAGGTGCCACATCCCCATTTCCAATACAAACCACTTTTCGCCATAAGTACGTTAGCAAAAGCGGTTCCATAGATAAGCGATATTTGAAATTCGGTTTGTATAGGAGATGCCACGCTCCCTTTTCCAAAACCTCCCATTTTTCGCCATAAGTACGGTATTGTTAACATATTCGTACGCTTATGGAGTAACATAAATCTCTTAAAAATAGAAGTTACTGAAAAACAAGATTACATTTATGTTGCAACCCAAGGGTACTATGTTGAAGAAAAATATAAGCAGGCTCGAAACTTTGGTGTGGAAAATATCCGTTCAAAACTAGGTGATAACGTACGCGACAAAAAAAAAGAAGTGGTTTTAAGGCTCACATACATATATGCGAAAGTCTGCGAATCATGGGAGTGGTTATTTTTTATTAAAAAAAACAACGTATGCGACAGATTTTTCCCCATACAATATTTTTACTAGTAACACATACTAAATTAAATTTGAAATTTATTTTTTTCAGTTCTTCTCTCCACCGTTTCGCGTTTTCAAAACCTTTTTCCGCCATCTTAACACGAAATTTAAAGTTATAAAGCCGTTTGAATTCATTTGCTTGCATTTTCTGTTTACATTTCCGTGGAAAGACCCATATGTAGCTGTTTCAAAATTCAGGATGTTAGCATAAGCGGTTCCAGTGATAAGCGATATGAGAATTTCAGTTTGTATTGGAAGTGCCACGCCCCCTTTTCCAATACCTATCATTTTTCGCTGTAAGTAGGGTATTTACAATTTATGCATCCGTGCCAAGTTTCAGTTCCCCAGCGTGATTGGTTTTAGAGATACATCAGTTTTCACATTTTAGTCTGTACGTCAGATGCCACGCCCCCTGTATAATGGGGTTAACATTTCTGGATTAGAGGAAGTTATATCCTTTCAAGAAAACGGTGCCCTCAAAAAAGGGGGTTTAAAATTTTAGTGTGGCGTATTTATATATAGATACCTTCAATATACCGTTTTTGCTACAAACCCTCATCAAAGGACCTCTGGTGTCATCTAATCGATCCTTGATCAAGGTAAATTTTTGTATGGGGACTTTTTACAACAAATCTAAGCATCTGAAGCAATAAAATATTTTTTTCCGGCTAACTTGTATGAGGCGGCCCACTGTGCGACAGTCGGGTCTACGTAACGGGAACGACCCAGATTTATATCTGGCCAAGGACTGTCACTCCAGCAACACTCCCCAAAAACTCTTTGGGGAATCTGTTTGCTATTACAACAACAACAACATCGAGTTATACTAAATATTGAACAAACAAAAGTAAAACTAATAAAAAAGTTTATTTTTCAGTATCCAAATTCATACGGCTTAACCGAGCCGCAATTCAAAAACTTATGGAATGATAAGCATACACGTTTCAGTATTTACACCAATCTAATAAAGTTAATCAAGCGTATGCAAGACACCGAAAAATTAATACACAGCAACATTTGTGCAGCTTGCTGTACCCAGATCATTGGGATTCGTTTTAAATGCAGGACGTGCCATAATTTGTCGCTGTGTTTTTCCTGTTTCGCTACCGGATATGTAGTAAACAAACATGATGCCAGGCATCGAATGTACGAAGTGTTCACAGAGGTAATACTTGATATTTATTTTATTGAAGGAGTTAACCTTTAACTATTGGATGTTTATGAGGCGTTCCATACCAAAACGGATGGGGTTCACACTTCATGTGTTTGATTTGTTAAAATTTTTAGGGTTGATGCGTAAACATAAATGATAAATAAATATGAAATTTGAGCTTGATTAATACATTTTTAAAAACTTTACATCACAAAAACAAAACAAATCCTTTTAATAGTTCTCGAGAACGGGGCCAAAAAATTCAAAATTCTCTATGAAAAAAAAAATATTAAAAATTTTTTTTTTTCTTGAAAATCTTTTCACATACAAATTTTTTTATAAAAATATGCCATCTCAAAAAAAATTGAAAAAATCACAATGGTAGCACTGAGTATTGCGCAATATTTAAGTATAGTATTATGGGGTGCACTCTACAATAATTTGAGTTATGATTTTTTTTACACCGAAGTTGAGTAAAATGAGTACATTACAAATTTACAAATTTTTAAATTTTTTTTAGAACTTTTTCGAGTACGCAGTCCTGTAGCACATTCAATTTTAGAATAACAAAGTTCAAGTTTTAAGCTAATGCAAAATTGCCTTGATTTTTAATATTTTTTTATACTGACGGCTTTTTGTACTTTTTTCTTATGGAAGAAAATGCGCAAAACCGTTATCAAACCAAATTAGCGTCAGTTTTGCAAAATTTAATGGGCTACAAAACTGCATACTCAAAAAAATTCTAAAAAAAATAATTAAAAAATTTGTAAGTTTTTTAAATTAATTTTAGTCAACTTCGGTGTAAAAAAATCATGACTCAAGTTATTGTAGAGTGCACCCAATAATACTATACTTAAATATTGCGCATTACACCGAGCTACTCTTGTAATTTTTTTAAATTTTTATTGAGATGGCATATTTTCAAGAACTATTTTTCTTTTATCAAAAAATTTGTATGTGAAAAATTTTTTAAGAAAAAAAGTTTTTAAATATTTTTTTTCATAGCATTTTGATGTGTGTATGTGTGATTTTTTTTTCAAATTTTTTCCTCACCCCGTTCTCGAGATATTTGGAAAACTATTAAATCGATTTGCCTTTGTTTTTGTGCTGTAAAGTTCTTAAAAATGTATTAATCAAGCTCAAATTTCATATTTATTTATTATTTATGTTCATGCATCAACCCTAAAAATTTGAAACAAATCAAACACATGAAGTGTGAACAGCGTCCGTTTTGGTATGGAACGCCCCTTATATATTTTCTTTCTTTAAGGATGAACCAGCAAAACGAATATCAAATTTCTTTTCTAAAATTTGCAATATTTTTAAAATGGAAAAGCAAACACAAGAAGATACGAGGGGCTTTTGCAATACAAATGAATCTGCGATTGTTGACGACACGGAAGTGGAAATGATAACAACTGAGAGTACACTTGCCACTGAAGCAAAAACCACGGATATTGATGCCAGAGCTGATACAATTGAAAGTAATAGCGAAAAACAATATATTACATATTTGGTAGTGAGGTGGAGTTGAATAATTCCCTATGGGGGAATCTAGACTCAATTTGTGATGCTTTTTTATATTTTCAACTAATTTTACTATTTTTTCTCAGCTTCCATTGCAGGTCTCTCCACTAGCGCCTCAACTGCTTCAAATGTGTCTGAACATTTACAATCTATTATCGACAGACTAGTACAACAGAATTTGTAAGTAAATTACTTACATCTATTGACGTGTATCGTGTTCGAAATGCTAGATACAAATTATGTCCGATTTCTGGGGCCAAGTTCTTTAAAATAGCTATTTATTGTACGGTAATAGGTTGTTTTTTTGTCATTTTAGGAAACTTGAGAAACAAATCAAATACGTAAAGGTAGCCAGCAATCAAGAAATTGCTAATTTTCTACAATCACATCAGCAGTTCTTAATTGGCATTATCAATGAAATGAGAAGATTTTCGGTATGCGAAAATAGTGTTCTAGTTATTTACTTTGGGCTCACTTTTTCTCTTTTAGCAAATATCAAAGTCTTTAAGTTCATATCCCACATCAAGCACGCCGAATCGCTCGATTTCTGAGAAAACACAAACACAAGGAAACGCAATTGCAGCAGACAACTTTTGCGAGGAGGGCAGTACTTTAACGCATTCGAGTAAGTAATCCGATGCGGATGCGACATTTTCTCGTTATTCTTATTACAATAATTAACCTGCGCTCTTTCAGTAAATGGCGCAGATTTAAATCGTAGTTATTTGGATGCAAACAAATCGGATGCTTCAGTTAATGACCTTAGTTCATGGTTTAATCAGCGAAGAGCCTCTGCTTCACTCCAAATGTCAATTGGCTTCGAGACATTACCAAAAATTGAGGGCGGTTTGGAAATAGTCGATTTACGAGACACCGATATGATAAATTTCAAGGTGCTATTAAATAAAGTTAAAGAGATTGTGGAGGACTCCTTTAGTGATAATACTGAACTGGCAGCGGCTACACAGAACCTGGAAAATGTTTTAGATAGTATTGTTAGAAATGAGGAGAGACGGAGAAGTAGCTCCTGAGAAGGCTTTGGATAGCGTAGACCTTTTTTGGCATTCAAAACTTCATCAACCAAAAGCTGACGAGTGTGTTCGTTTGTAAACAAATATAAGTTAATAGTAAAAATGCTGTTATTGATCAAATGTAAAAAACTTTCACAAATGTGTAAAAATATATTGGTAATTGCAATTTTTAACATTTTTGCAGTTTACGATCGCACGAACTTGTAACGAAGGTAGTTCGTAGTTTTAGAAACATATTTTAAAACTGCATTGTATATATTAAAACAAATGACAATTTAATTAATTGAAACTCTATATTAACATTGATATACACCGTAGTATTTTCAAAAATACATATGTACATCTGTTTTTAAAATTGCGCTCAATAAATATTTTTCGAAACCTTTTTTCGATCTCTGTACACTTCATTTGCATTAATACTTATCAAAGTAGAACGTTTATGAAAAAAAAAATTTAAAGAGTTGCCTGGATTTTAAAATAACTCGCAATTTCGTAAGAGCGGCAAGCTAAATAACATGGAGTATAAGTAATGCTCGTATATTTTTTTCGGACAAAAAACTGTACATTACTGCATTCACATTTACTTTCATACAAAGTTACTCGGGCAGTTTCTGCAATTCACTTCCGACAATTTCGACAAATGGTTTTGTATGCAAGACAAGTTATTTTTAGCAAAAAAAAACCGACTTTAACTCTCATATAAAAAAAAAATATATATATATCTCATGATCCACTGATCGGCTCTTTACCAGATTAGTATGGGACCACCTCTGAGACACTACCTTTCCGATGCAAAATTATCGAAATCGGTTGACGTGGTCCAAAGTTATGCGGTAACATAAAACAAAAATATTCCGACGAACTGATAACCTCCTCCTTTTTTGGAAGTCGGTTAAAAATACATATTAACACGGCCGGCAAAATAGAAAAAAAAAACATAAATCAACGTGATTCTTGGCCTTGCACCTTGTTATTAATAAGCTAGCAAACTGCATACTTAAAATTTTTCTAAAAATGATATGCAAATTTGTTGTGAATTTTTTTCTTTAATTTCTGTACAAAGTTTGAAATGCCGATTTATTTATATGGTGTAAAGTATTATATAATGAACTAGACTTCCACAGGTGCCACTGGTGGTTCATTTGGCAATTTATTTTCTGCTTGGTACATTTTCCCCTGATTTGGCATTTTATATAATTGAATAGTTTTGGATAAGAAAAACCTTTTTAAAATACAAATTAATTATATCGGAATGAATAAGATATTTTTCTCTTAATTATTTGTGATATCACATGGTGACGCATTCAAAAACAAGAGAATCTCCTCCAAACACCTATCATTGATCCAAAAAAATTTAATAGATATAGCTACAAATGTAGCTTTAACCCAGCAAACATTGAGGTTAGTTATCGATTAGAGAATGATTGGAGAACTAGCCACATTCTCCAATCTCAAACGTTAGAGAACGACTCGAAAAACTATCGAGAATCATAGCGATCTCAACAAAAATGGGACATAGTTCTCGACTCGAGAAAATATTAATTCTCTAATCGAATTCTATTGTTGATCTCTAATAGGATTCGAATGTGAATTTCAAACTGCAATTTTGCTTTATTAAATAAAACGCTTTGTTTGCAAAATTTTTATTAAATTTATTCGCAATAAAATAATAATGAATTAATTGAACTTAAAAATAATTATTGATTCATTTATTTGGAATATTGCTTATTTACATTTATTTGAATTTGCGTTGTTTCTCTAATGGTTCTCGAATCGAATTGTAATGTAGTTCTCTAACTTCGTCATCGACTCGAGAACGATTCGAGAATTACCCTAGTTATCTAATGTAGAAATCCAAATTTCTCTAACGTAAGAGACAGTGTGTGCTGGGAAAATTATAAAATTTTCATTTCAACAATCAACCTACCAAAACCGACAACTTCGGCAAAGAAAACAATTCAGCATGCTGCATTTTAATCTATTTTGGTATATTTAAAGGAAAATTATGGTACAAACGAAAAATGTCATACGGCAACCATAGTCAGCACACACTAAAGTAAACAAACTGGAGATTAATTGTAAATTAACGAAAAATAAACTCAACAGACGTTGTGTTTAATAAATTTACTCACTTTTTCGTTGTATACAAGCATTAATAATACAATTTGCAATAAATAACTCAAAAAGGCCATATTTTCTTTTGTTTATTTACAAACATGGTTTTGTGATCAGCTGATTTTCTTACTTGCAAGTTTTCGCTGGTAAAAATTTGTCAAGCAGAAATTTGTAGCTCTCTATCACATTTTGCTCTCTCAACTTCCCCTACTTTGCAAGTTTTTTGGGTACGAGAACGCAAAACCAGTAAAAGTTTTCTGAAACGTTTGATAGTTTTGGGCATGATACAAAAAATAAGGTAGTTTCATTACTACTATTTTTTGATTATAAAGCCGATTTTTGACATTTCTCCAGAAGTAAACATTAAGCATAGCATTGCCACATTGACATTTTTTGAGAGGGGAGAATTTCTTTTAAATATTTGGAATTTAATAAAAGAGTAAAATTTACATAAAAAATAGCAAGTTGATGTGTTTAATAATCAA
>NW_023464698.1:0-10237 GCF_013731165.1 Rhagoletis pomonella
AAAAAATCACGTCGGGGTCACCACTGTAGCGGTTGACTTGCATTCGATAGCGAGAAAACAAGACCCGCTACGTTATTTAATAATTTATTTAAAATCACAAAATCACAGCTCAATTAAATCGGGTAAAATACTTATTTTAGCCGGGGAGAGTGCAGCTGATGAAACGTCCGTCGTCTGTGCTGGTCCGCCAAAGAAGAAAGAGAACCAATCGAGAGATTAGAAAGCTGAGCGGCGAAGTTGATGAATCGTCAAATGTCATAGTGCTGAGTAGATGATGATGGGCCGCACTGCCCTTAATTCATTAGGCTGGTACTCTACTTCAAAACCAATCTCTGAGTATGAGTAACTATTTGTAGAGGCGCAAGTCGCTACATATACTTTAGATTTAAATAATCATTTTTAGTGGTGGGCGAGTCCGAGATGTTTAAATGATCGAGATAGTACATTCAATTCGCGTAGATTTTTGAGAACTTTTTTCCTTGAAGGTGTTGCACTTTTTCTTCCATACTGAAATTTGTGTACATCATTTATCATTGTCTAATAAAAACCATGAAATAAAGCTTAATTTAAAATATTGGAATAAAAAACAACAACGCTACATGCGCATTCATCCATATAACATAAAATGCGAACGTACGTTATATGGAAGAAAGTGCGCAACACCGCAAACAGAAAAATTCAAAATATCAATGGTATTTTCTAGACACTTCAAACTTGCACCTTATTATACTAGAATGAATGGGCTACAAAACTGTTAACCCAAAACATGTCTACAAATTCTGAACAAAAACTGTGAAAATTTGATGAAACTTTGTTGATTTTTTTCATTCTTTCAAGTTTCGATTTATTTGCAAGGTTTTTGTTTGACAATGAGCTACAATTTTATAAAAAAAAATAATTGAAATTATTTAAAAAAATAAAATAAATACCGAGTGACCGTGTAATTTTGTCAAAGATTAGGACAATGTTGATAAAACATTAATACACTATATAGGTCAGTTTATATAAATGAACATAAAATGAGATCACTATCGATAAAATGGAAATCCTCAACGGAAATTTATAATTTCAACGCAGGGAATTTACATATATTCTTTTACTTTCAACCCCCGAATTGCTCAATTACTTCTATTTCTGCAGGATCGCCATTAGGTAAATTGCATTTCCAAAGATTTTATCAAAATAAATAGCGATGAGGGATATTTCACCCGCCGGTGATAAGAAATCGCAATCACCATAACGCACATCACTAATATTACTGTTCACAATCACGTTTACATTCATAATTTCATTTTGTAGCAAATATGAAATATAGGTATATCCATTTACTTAAATGTAAACGGATTAAGAATCAAAGTGCTAGAAGAGATTTCAGCGTTTGGTACAAAAAGTATTTTTGATTTTGAAATTGTACTCAATATCGGCAAATTGTACTTTTTTACTTTTAAAATTAATTGTAGTGAAAAAAGTACAATTGTACCTAAAATATCAACACTGTTTCACTGGCGTGACAAAGTACTTGCTGCAGCGATGCCAGATTTGAGCGTACCCAATTTTTTACCGATAATAACTCGTGCGAGGGATTTGTGTATTGGGCATTTTACAAGCCTATTAGGAAGTATACATATCTGTGTTCGTATAGAATAGTAGCTTATGTCGGAAGACTGGCTTTAGTATAATGAACCATTCGCAGCATACGATTGCGAAAGACTCACTGGCGCCGAGTCGTTGAAGAACTCTTGGAAAATAAACGTAAAAGAGGCAGTTGCGATGCTAGCAAGTCAATATTCGTATAAAGTCTCATAAAAAAATTCCTTGTGGTTTAAAGAAATGGTACATTTTACTAAAGCCAGCCTCCCGACATAAGCTACTATTTCATACGAACACAAATATATTCGTCTACAAATAATGTTGATTATTTTAATTAAGTCCTAAGATACCCAACAAGAATTGTGTGATGGAAACTAACACATTCTCATTTATCTCACTAACACATTTGCAAACCTTTCTAATATTTTTGCGTTGGTTAAAAAGAGACCATTGTTACAATTTTTTTATGTATATGCAAGAGTGAAACAACTAATACATTCGCCAGAGTTGCATTTTTTTATTAAGAAAGAACTTTAAAAAGAAATCAAAGAAAAGTAAGCTGCAAAAGCGCGCGAGTGGATAAAATTAAAATATTAAAATATTAAAAAGGTGGAATTACCAGAAGCGGAATTTAAGAAAGATAAGTAAAATGAATAAAAGGCACTTGCAAAATTGCATAACAAAAGAAAAAAGGGCATTTGAGTCCGATGTGAAAAAATTTAAAAGATTATTAGAAATGCAATGTGCTGATGGTGTTGCAAGTGGAAGTGATGGTGTTGCAAGTGGAGGTGATGGTGGTCATTTGGTTTGGGAGTCAGGAGCATCCACTTCTGCAGGTGCTTCTTTATTAAAGCCAGGTAGAGATGTAATATTTGAGCCCACAGAATCGCCTTCCGCAAGTGGTTGCCTTTCTACCCCAAGCGTCGGTGAAAATGTGCTTCCTGAGCCCGGATCATCCATATGTTCAGATGATTCATTTCTCATTGAGCGTGGGTGGAGTGAAACTGACAGTGCTTCGGAAACTGAATTAGATCCTGTAGCTTCCTCTTCCGTGGGTATTGATTCTTACCCTGTGAGAAATATTGGTAGGAATGAAAAATGCGATTGTGGGCTTTCCTAAAGTTAGTCCTTTCATGATCGGTTGTTTCTCGGGTTTCAAGAAGCCCGAAAATATAAATAGTTTTATGGCGGACTTTTGTACAGAAGTAAAGTTACTTAAAGAAAATGGCATCAAAGTGGGCCCCAACCAAAATAGGTTGCGATTCAATGTCCGTCTCTTCGTTTGTGACACTCCAGCCAGAGCATTCGTGACTGGTATCGTATCTCACAATAGCAAGAATGGTTGTCCCAAATGCGATCAGGAAGGACTATATAAAAATAGAAGAGTGTGTTTTCTGAAAGAGGTAAGAGGTTTAAGGTCAGATTCTACATTTGAGCTTAGACGCGATCTGGCGCACCACATAGAACCATTCAAAACCAAAAAGAGTTTGTTGGAGGAATCCGGGTTCGGAATGGTTTCGCAGTTCCCCCTGGATAGCATGCATCTCGTCGATTTGGGGGTGACAAAAAAAATGCTTAAACTCTTAATTAAGAAATCAAATTTAATTAACTTAAATAATAAATTTAATTTTGTCGCTAAATTTGTTCCATCGGAATTTTGTCGTGTGCCTAGAAATTTAAATGACATAAGTAATTGGAAGTCCACAGAGTTTAGGCAATTTTTGCTGTACACCGGTATTTTCGTTTTGAAAGGTTGTATTAGTAGTGATCAATATTATCACTTCCTACTATTGCATAGCGGTATAAGACTGCTGTCCAATGAAAGGTCGCATCAAAGAGACGCAGATATTTCCTAAAAGCTTTTAGAAGATTTCGTAAAATTTTTCGGAACATTATATGGTGACGAGCTAGTAAGCTTTAACGTCCATGGACTTCTCCATTTAACGGATTGCGTAAAACAATTTGGACCACTAGACTCCTTTGCAGCCTACAAATATGAGAACTACATGCAGTCTATTAAAAAAAATTATAAATAAACCCAATCAAATTCTGCAACAGATATTTCTTAGGCTTGAAGAAAGACAGGGACTTGAATCAGTTTCGAGAAATGCTTCGAAAATAGGGTCCTTTAGTATTTCCCATAAAAAAGGAAAAGACAGCTTTGGTTTCACTATGAAGACAGGACCCATCAAAGTAGTGGACCAAGTGAGCCCCGAGAATTTTGTATGCAAAGTTTTCCAAAATACGGAAAACTACTTCGAGCAACCTCTGCAGTCGTTTAGTGGTTTAGGTATAGTTGTTGCTGGAGAATTGAGTAGTGAAACCACAGTAGTTCCGGTTACAGATATGGAATTCAAATATTTTTCCATACCTATAGGCAACAAGTTTAATCTTATTCCCCTTCTTCACCATCTATTTCATGAGTTTGCACACTAATCTAAGCATTGCATTTAAATTAATCTTGAAAATAAATAAAAATAATAAAAATAAAAGCAATAATATCAATAAATATAATAATAAAACTACTACTAATAATAATAATAATAAAAAAAATAATAATAATACTCTTAAATATTAACAAAAATATTAATAATAAAAATGACAACAAAATAATAATAAAAATAAGTATAATAACAATATTAATAACAATTCTTGATTTTTTAATACATGGATATATCCGGCAATATTTTTGAAGAGTCATTCGATAGCCAAGAAAACAGTAAGCAAATAAATTAATAAACAAAAACATATATATCAGTTTAGTTTTCTTTTTAGCAATTTTGCCAAAAAAATCGTATGACGCTTTAAGTGATCCGCTTCCGGAGACATCGGCATCATCTCAAAATGGTACGCAAAAAACGAATTTCGCCTATAGTAATTAATTATTTATTTGATATTTTCGTTTAAGATATTCTGAAAGCTTTGAGGGAAGTCCTGAATGGGCAAAAGGAGTCCAACGCACGGCTGGCAAAGTTAGAGGAAAATGTAATTTGCGTTTCTGTTTTTGATAAATGTATTTTCTCATTGTAAAAATACTTCTCATACTTAAGCAAACGACTGTAATGCAAAATCAAGCCATTCTTAGCCAGGGATTGGCTAGTATTGTAGCCAACCAAGAGGAGATAGCTAAGGAGCTAGAGAAAATAAATATAAGTGTAAGAATGTGGTAATTTTACTCCTACACGTTTATTAATGTAAAACATTTTCACCAGATCGAAAAGAACCCGGAGGCGATGGCTCAGACGAAGGCGCTAAGAGAGTGTAAGGTGGCGGTTAGAAAAATTGAGATGTCCGTTTGCCGCCTGACGGGAGAGTTGGAGGACACGTTCATGAACGAGGTCACCAGCATGCTCCCATTAGCAACTACCACTGGGGTGCTGAATGTGGAAGAAAGGCTTCAAGTTCAAGAGTTTGCCCAAGCAATGGTAACACTCATTATTGTAATATTATACCCATATAAATTTATTTTCTTTTTTTATAGACTTCATATTTGAACAAAATGAAGGGGACATCAGAAGATGTCGGCCCTGTCATTCGCGGCATCTTCACGGATGACCTGCTTCACAATTACAATTGGGACGGGACATGGGAGAAACAGGCCCTTAATAAACTTAATTTTATTAATAATATTCTGCGAGGTACTTTCTTTAATCTACCAAAGAAAAGCTATTGTTATAAGATATCTTTTTGCATTTCATTTCAGATGTATTCCAGAAACAAGGGGCCCTCAACTTCGAAAGAAGTGTGCGAAAGGCGGTAGAACTGAGCCAACATCGCGTTCAACAAAAAAAATATTTAAAAAAACAAACAACAAAACAAAATTAACTAAATTAATTAAAAATTAACAAAAATTAACATATGTAATAAATGTGAAGTGAAAATTAATGTATGTATTAAATTTTTTTTAATATTCGGATCAACTGTGATGGGTATGTGCATCAAGCATGATTGCTCACCTGTGATAGGCTTGCACATCAAATATGATTTATCAGCCATGATGGGTTTATACATCAGGTGTGATCGGTCAACAGCTCACAGCTCCGTACAGCTCACTTCACCTCGCCTAGCACGCTCGCGTGCTCGCAGTTTGACCGCGACGTCGACTGCGAGCACCTCCGCTGTGCATCCCTACTGTAGTGGAATTCTGACAATGGCTACGCTAAATTTCCGTCGCTAAAATTCTCTAAAAAGCCGTGGGGTCTAAAAGTACGCAATATGGAACCGTCCGTCGTCCGGCACGAAGCGCCAATCGCGACTGTGTAAGCCAATGTTTAATATTCTGACAGCGGCATAATTTCCCGAGAATACTAAAAGTGCAACATCAAATAATTCGAATTACCATATTCGAAGCAATCGAGCCATAACCGCGAAAGAGACGTAAGCTCCAAATGTTTTTGTTTGGCGTTTTTTAATAAAAAATCCATAATTTTTCCAAACAACAAGGCAAACAAACACTCCAAAAAAGTAGCTCAAAGTGGACCACCCATTCTTGAGTTATATTTGATGTAAATAAGCTGGTTTAAATTAAACTACCACTATGCACTGTTATGCCAACCTTTTTGCGGAATTCAGCTACCATTTTAGGAAGTATGATTGAATTCTTCCCCTTTTTCCTGCTTTTAAAAACCATCCCTGTCGGTGGGAGTGTCAACTTTTAGAAAAAAGCTACTTACAAAATCTTTCATTATTGAATCATGTGTAATAACTAATGTTAAGCTGCCTAAAAGGCAAGAGAGAAATTAGTTTAATCGTTCGCTACACCTCCCCGAAGACGGACCTCAAACCCCTCTCGTTTATATTTATTGTAATAAAATTATTGGAATAATTAAATTAAAGATGTTAAAAACGAAAAATGAACTCTTTTGTTTCAACAGAAATAAACTATAATTATTTTATTTATTCGCCAAAGCGCGAACATAGTGCCGAAACCCAATTAAAAAGAACAAAAGAAACATACAAAGAAACTCCCAACTGCGTTAAAAAGCAAGTAAGCGAAAGCGTAGCGAGCGAAGTAGCGGCCAGCAAGTTAAGTCGCGTCAACGGTATGCGCCCAAGTACTTACATATACATACGAGGAAGTTCGTGAAAAATAATTGAAATTATAAATTAATAAAAAAAGTGAAAAAATCTAGGGTAAAAGCTATAAAGTTGGTGCGACACAACAAAAGTTTAAATACAAACCTTGAATGTACATATAACACAAATACTTGCCAAATATAAGACGGCTGACAAAATACATACGCACATAATAGTTGCGCACATTATAATACTAAATGCAGTGAACAAAAAAATAGTAAAACATTCAAGTGGACAATTTTGCAAAAAAAAAAACGTGTACACAAATTAAAAGTTTGAAAAATAAAGTTGATTGTACAGAGTGAAGCGACACACACACATACAAAAAAATATTTTTGGTCGCCCAACAACAAAACAGAAAGTAGTCGCGCAAACACCGGCAAACAACAGCGCCACAAAAACCGTCCAAAATTGGCCGCCCAACAACAACCTCTCAGCAAGCAGTTAACAGCGCAACTCCAAAACATCTCTGCAGCAGAGCAGCAGCAACTAGTTTGGCAAGTAGACGCCCAACAACGCCACAAACAGGCGAGTAGCTGTAACCGCACAGCAGGCAGAAGGCAAAAAACTCTAGCAAGTCGCCTGCCAAAGACCGCCCAAAAACAAAAGGCACATAGCCCTACAGCATCGGCAAAAAGTCGCAGCCGTATACATATCAACACCCACACAGCAGTATCGGATTACATTAGGCCGGATCCAAATCAATTAAAAAGCACCCCTAAACTCAGTGGTTTGTACAAAGAAACGGAATGTCAAAGTAAGTGCATCATTTACTTATTCACATACAAAAAAATTAGCGGATTTTCCCAAAACGGTGTTTGAAAACCTCCCTGCTTCATACACCGTACAGCAAATAACGCTCTCTATCAACACATATATTTTTGCGACCATTCCCGCGCATTTGAATATAACCTCAAAATTTAAAAATCCGCTAAACTAACTCATTTATATACGTATATATACTTAGCGGACCCCAAAGATGGTAAAAATAGAAACCCACAATTTGATTTACCGCAAATTTTTGCGCATATATGTATATATTAATATTTATATTTTAAAAACCCACGCATCTCCTCTTAAGCCATACTCAAAAAAAAAAACAAAATCCGCTAAGTATACATAGATACATTTTCATACGTATATAACCCCTATACATATGTATATCTCTCCACGTACATATATATATGAAACTGCTCCCAAACGCATTCCAAAAAGTACACGCGCGTAATAAATATACTTGGCCAAACTAGCACTGGGTAATATGTAAGCAAAGTCACCGCTACGCTCCCCAAACGCATGCATATATGTACATATATACATACCTACACACAGGTGCATACAGACATTAACCTGTGCATCTTTGTGCCCAATTCTATTGCCCAATTCCCCATCTCAAATAAATAAAAGCAAATTACACCCAAAGTTCTCGATATTCACTGATCGCATAGCAAACACAATTTACATGCGACAGGTACACAAACGTACATACAAAGCATATCGTACATACTCCGCTCCAACCCCACAGTGATATTTCTTATTTTTACTGTTCCCCACTCATTCGCTATTCTAACTAGCAGCTAGTGGGTGACATATGTACATACATACATACCCACGTATATAAGCGGTCGACATACGTAAACAAGTTGAGCTTGCGGTTTAACAAACAGTACAGTGTGGAGCAAAAATATTGCACAATAATATTCGCACAAAGCACTAAATTAAATAAAAACATTTATTATAATTAAGATAAAAATAAATCAAAATAAAGACTCCCACTAACAAAAAAGGCCCCCTCTTAATACTCAATAAATCTCAAAACTCAAAATGGCAGAAGACAAACAGGAAAATGCCAAACTCATTTACCCCAAACTCAACAAGGTTATCTTACTTGGTCAAATCCCCAGACCGACGAAGATAATCATAAAAATCTTCTCTACGAAATAACTAGGCTTGATAAATTCTGCGACTGGTGGAAAATAAGCGCAACGAACCATACCGACGCAGAACTCAAGAAAAACTTGGATCAGCTCAACCAACACATGGCTCTGGTGGACGCCGCGAACGAAAACATGCAGCTTAGCAACATAGACGAAAGGATCCGAGATAAGTGCAATGCATTATATGAAAATTCCAATGACTTCGGCTTCAACACTAAGTTGAAGATACACGAGATACTCAGTCAACTCCAGACAAACTCGAGACTAACTAAGAGCATGTCGATATCCCGAATTCGACCCGATTCGTACAATTTTCCCAAAGTACCTGCTTGTGAAGTTGTCAATGGAGGATATGAAGACTGACCAAACTTCAAAGGCACATTCAGAGCAGTGTACATAAAAAATCCCAAATTTTCTGCGATTCAAAAGCTGTACCACTTGAAACAGAAGCGGAGTAGCCGCTCTCCTTATAAAAAACTTTGCTTTAAATGGCAAGAATTTCGAGCTCGCCTGGGACGCGTTTGAAACTCACTATGAGCATTATATGATTGTCGTTGACAATCGAATAAATATTCAGTCCTCAGTCAGTGAAAACCCCAAATTTACAAGTTCAACCCCGAAAAACGTGAATACCCACCCTCTAAGTCCGACATCAAAGGACAAAAGCTCTACCTCAAAGAGCTCAAACCCTTACTCACCCAGTTCTGCAATCAAGAATGGTTGTACATACCCAGTAAGTCCCATCCAAAAGGACAGTTCTCCAAGTCCTATTTCACCATGGAATACAATATAATTTTAATTTCAAAGATTTAGACATGATACCAAAAAAGAAGGTAGTTTCACTTTGAAATTTTTTGACATAAACTGTGCTTATGACGTTTATACTTTTCGTAAATTGCTCGAGTATCACTGCCACCTCAACAAATTATTGTTTTGGAAATTTTATTATTTTTTAAAGAAATTTTTTATGCATTAAAAAATAACACCACGCAAGTTAAATTTACTTAATTCATCGTATCAGCATAGCTGTTAATAAGTGTGTAGTAATTTAAAATACCTTAAATTACCTTACCGCAAAAAAATTTGGCATTATATGCAGTGTTCCATGAGATATTATTATAGATCTAGGACGTTGCTTTAATTTGGGTCCTTTTCAGAGGACATATGTACAAAAGAATAGTTAAAAAGTAGCTTATCGTCAATGAAAGCACTATGGAAGCATAAACTTAGAGGAAGGTAAAAAAATGTACAAATTCTTAGAGCTCCTTGTTATAGTTTATAGTGGTGCAGCGTTTCGCTTAGATTGGGCACATCCGTCCTGAGGCTGAAAATTTACCGCCGAAAACTGGTTGGAACAAGCAAACAACACCTTCGTGAAGTTACCATGCACGTGGCCATCCCGAAATATGCAGCTAATCGTACTAAATAATGATGAAAATGATTGCATAAACAAATAGATTATCTATGTGCATTATGCAACGTAATAGGAAAGCGCCGTAACTCGCGTGTGTTTGTTGGCGGTGTCAATTCTTTAATCGCCGCAATCTTGTCAGGATCAGTGTGAATCCCTTCTTCGCTCACCACATGACCCAGGTATTTCAAACTCTGGTCCGATGGCTTTGTCCAGTGCTCGT
>NW_023464699.1:0-6943 GCF_013731165.1 Rhagoletis pomonella
TTAAACGCCGAATTAACCTACCATCCAAAAGTTTGAATGCTCAGGTGTCAGGCATCAACAACACCGTTTCAGCCCAAGTCAAAGAAGCGTGTTTAATACAGTTGCGGTCACCGATTGACCCTTTAATAAAAATAGATACCACTGTCCTGGTTCTACCACAGCTTACAGGAAATCTGCCGACTTGCCAGATCAATGCTATGACAAAGCAAGCGTTTCCGGATTTAGTATTAGCTGACAAGAGATTCTTCATAAATGAGCAAGTTGATCTTGTACTAGGCGGCGATATTTACGCCCAAATAATATTGAGTGGCATACAGAAGAATGTTTTAGGTACCCTGCTTGCGCAAGAGACTGTATTCGGCTGGATACTAACCGGTCAAACTGAGGCAACAGGGCCAACGAATAAATGCGTTTCATTCTTCAACGAAGTCACTCTAGACAAACAATTAGCGTCTTTTTGGGAATTAGAGGACATCCCAAAGAACCATACATACACCAGAGAGGAAGTTTACTGCGAGGACCTGTACAAACGCACAACTAAAAGGAACAAAGATGGAAAATATACAGTATCGTTGCCATTCAAAATGGATTTTCCAGGGAGCGTGCGGTTAGGACCCTCTCTCAAGAGCGCTTGCTCTCAATTTTTTCGCAATGAAACGCGTCTAGCAAAGGACCCACTCCTACAAACGGAGTATAATAGGGTACTGTCCGAGTACGAAACTTTAGGACATATGACGCGAATTTCCAGCCATATTCAAGCTGATGAGTGTGAAAATTATTTTTTACCTCATCATGCCGTCCGGAAGGAAGAAAGCACCACCACCAAAGTACGGGTGGTGTTCAATGCGTCGTGTCCGACAGCTAATGGGGTGAGTCTCAATGATGTGCTTCATCCTGGTCCAGTACTGCAAAATGACCTCACCATCTTAATACTTCGGTGGAGATTTTATAAATATGTTTTTAATAGCGACATCGAAAAGATGTATCGCCAGATTTTACTTAATCCTACCGATAGCAAGTATCAACGAATAGTTTTCCGCACAAGCCCAACAGAACCAATTAGTCTTTTTGAACTTAATACGGTGACTTTCGGGGTCAATTGCGCCCCTTACCTCGCGATTAGAACCCTGCTCCAATTAGCTGACGATGTAGAACAGTCACACCCCATGGCGTCGGACATACTAAGAAATTACATGTATGTTGACGATGTTTTAGCTGGCGGTCACTCCATCGAGGCTGCTATCAAGGCGAAAACCGAAATAACAAGTGCATTGCAGTCTGCTGGGTTCCCCTTGAGGAAATGGACGTCCAATTGCAATGAAATATTAAAGGGAATACCAAAATCCCATCTACTGAAAGAAGACTTCTTGGACTTTGAAGACACCAGCACAGTTAAAGCTTTGGGTATCAGGTGGAATGCCCACTCTGACAATTTTTACTTTACAGCCAAGCCAATAGAGGAACAGGTTAGCTATTCTAAAAGGCAAATACTATCGGCTATTGCCAAATTATTCGACCCTCTAGGATGGCTTGCACCAGTGGTAATTACTGCGAAAATTTTAATGCAGAATATCTGGTTGGAAGGAACAGGGTGGGACGAAATCGTGTCACCTACGACTCTAGACCGCTGGAAAAATTTTAGGGAAAGCTACGACAGTATCGAAAGAATTCGTATTCCACGTTGGGTACACTTTTCCCCTGTGACCGAGATCGAAATTCACGGATTTTGCGACGCCTCAGAGAAGGCTTACGCAGCATCTATTTACTTGCGTGTCGAAATAAGCAGCAAAGTGTTCATCAACCTGCTACTATCAAAAACTAGGGTAGCACCAGTTAAAACAATTTCCTTACCACGCCTAGAACTCTGTGGAGCGGTCCTGTTGGCAGAAACCCTGGAATCGATTTCGGATAATCTGAACTTCGCCCATCGTACAACTCAGATGTGGACGGATTCCACCATCGTGCTTGCCTGGATACGCAAGCCTCCATGCTCATGGTCGACATTTGTAGCCCATCGAGTGACCAAAATAATTGAGAAGGTGGGAGGAGAAAACTGGCGTCATGTGGACTCAACGTCAAACCCCTCAGATTTAGCCAGCAGAGGACTTACGGCGCAAGAATTAATAAACAATTCCCTGTGGTGGGAGGGCCCTTCTTGGCTTCAAGAAGACCACTCAAAATGGCCCACTCAAGGAAAGGACTATAACACAACCATTGAAGAAAAAAGGGTACAAGTTCATATAACAACAATGGATAGTAAGACTGATATTCTTGATAGGTTTTCTGAATTTCCAAGAGCTTTGAGAGTGCTATCATACGTAATGAGATTCTCCCAAAGAACCCGTCCAAATACCAAAGCTTCATTTCAAGCGAAATCTTGTTTAATTTCAGCTGATGAAATTAAAGCAACGACCCAACGCTTAGTACTAGTTTGCCAGAAGCAGCATTATGGTGAGGAATATTCAGCATTAGTATCAGGAAAATCAGTAGGTTCTAAAAGTGAAGTATTGCCCCTTACCCCATTCATCGACAAAGACGGTATAATGAGAACAGGTGGACGGCTGGGAGCATCTCGTGATCTCGCCTACAACGAGCGTCACCCAATCATCCTGCCTTATAATTGCACCTTGTCCCGTCTCATAGTTCAGTTTATTCACAAAGTTTCCCTGCATGGTGAGAATCAGCTCATGCTGCGCTTGATCCGAACACAGTACTGGATACCTAGGGTCAAAAACTTGATTAGGTCCACAATTCATAACTGTAAGGCTTGCACGATTTATCGCAAACGCGCGCAAACTCAGTTAATGGGAATTCTTCCCAAGGAAAGAACGACATTTTCGCGAGCGTTTACAAATGCGGGAGTCGACTTCGCAGGGCCATTTGACATTAAAAGTTATAGTGGCCGAGGTTGTCGCATGTCAAAAGGATATGTCTGCCTATTTGTATGCTTCGCAACAAAGGCAATCCATTTGGAAGCCACTTCGGACTTGAGCACTCAGTCGTTTTTAGCAGCATTTGCCAGGTTCATCGCACGACGAGGCTGTCCAAAAAATATCTATTCCGACAACGGCACCAATTTTGTGGGAGCTTCTAGAGCTCTGAGAGCCGAAACAAAAGCCTTTTTAAAAGACGCCCGCGATAACACTTTGGCGAAATACGCTCACCAAATGCTTTCGTGGCACTTCATTCCCGCTTCAGCTCCCCACATGGGCGGACTGTGGGAAGCGGGAGTTAAAAGTTTTAAAAGCCACTTTACGAAAATTGCTTCCCAACACAAATACACGTTTGAGGAATTTACAACCCTATTATGCAGAGTTGAATCCTGTCTCAACTCTCGACCCCTGAGTCCCTCATCAAATCAACCAGGAGACCTGGAGCCACTGACTCCAGGCCACTTCTTAATCGGTGGACACATACTAGCTCCACCAGAAATAGACGCTGATGAAAATCGTGCCTCGATTGTAAATCGATGGCAGAGGCTCAAGGCTCTACACCACACGTTCTGCAAACGGTGGAAAAGTGAATATCTCACGGAATTGCAGAAACGCAACAAATGGAGATATCCGCAAGCCAATATGAAAATTGGAGACCTCGTGATCATCAGAGAAGATAACCTGCCGCCAAACGAATGGAGACTCGGAAGGGTAGTTAACGTCCATCTAGGTGCAGACAATAGGGCAAGAGTAGTGGACCTCATGACTGAAAGAGGACAGGTTACTAGACCTGTAGTCAAGCTGGTTCTACTACCCCCCTGTGATCAACAACACAGCGAATCGCAACCAAGTAACGACTCCATTTCGTAAAAGCCTAACTTAGTCCACAACCACAATTCGCAACATAATACAGTCCACTTTATCATACGAATATAAATCATTACTGCGAGATGCTCAACAAACTATATGAATCGATTTCGTTTTGTTGATGCGCAAAAATAACTTATCAAAATAATTTCGTTTCTTTTCGTTAAAAACAAGAATAGAATTATTTTGATAATTACCTAAATGATAAGAAACTGAATTGTTTCAACAGAAACGATTGGCTTATTTTGGTAAACGCTATAATTAACGTTACAATGCATACGTGCTTTTGATATGTATACACATACACACGTACCCCAGGAAATCATTATAAACGAATGGAGTTTGCGCGAACATAATATACTACGTCCACCAAATTCAAAAAATATTCAAGATTCCTTTAATTTTATTTAAAGTATATCTTATTAGAAGCTTTCGGATAAAAAGGTTGGGAGGAGCGGTAAGTTGCCTACATGTTTTTATTCCTTCTAACCTTGCGGAATTAATACAATTGTGTCGCAATCTTTATATCGAAGAATTGCCTACATAATATGTATATGGGCTGCATGAATTCATTCAAACTTCAAGCCAAACAGAGTACAGTACATTTGAATATTTTACTTCACCTACAAAATACTCAGCGTTTGGAATTTTGTAAGTTATGAATATACATTTTGTTTTAAATTGTCTACCTTTAAATGGAAGAATGTGACTGAATGAATGGAAAACATTTAAATCATTCAAACTCATTTCGGCACACAAGTTTTCTCGTATGTAATAGGAGCGCAGCAATACATACATACATACATATGTATGTTTGTACATATGTACGAAGAAAAAATATTTCTGGATATTCATACAAAGAGTTGACATTTATATCAATTCAATTTATTTTCACTTTGTCGACACATATATCTGAACAGCTGTTCACTCAGATTTAAAAAAAAAAAAAAAATTATTAAAATTTTAAGCTAAAATTATTCATCCGTTTTGTGTATGAATAATTCATATGCCGTTTGAATGCATTCATGCAGCGCTCTCCTACATATCACCGCAAGGGATGGTTATGGACTTTCGTCATTACACCCGATTTACATGATTCAGGTACTTTGTGTTTTCTATTTGCTTTTACACGTTTCAATTCTGTTGAAGTCAAGTTTGGTTCGGTAAATGGGAAGCAACGAAAATGCCAAAAGCAAAGCAAGAAAGTTTAAACGACTTGACGGTACAGACGCATGTGTACTCGTCCCTTTTGTTCTCACCCCCTCTCTTCCACATGCGAGCAGAATGGAATTCAATACTTGAACTGTGTAAAAGCAGTATAATAATAAAAAGGTTATAGTACTCACCATATTCCGGGGAAAATTACCAGACAAATTAAGTTGGCAGAAGACGTAGTTTGTGCCACTTGACCAAATATGCAACCAGGGGTTTGTTGTGAAAAAACATTTTGCTGTACAAAAACTGATTGCGCCTCCTGTTTGTTGCTCTGGTACATGCCAAAATTCGGCGGAGTTTGCATTTGTTGAGATCGCGTGGATTGGGTAAAAACGTTTCCCCCATTTGTTATTTGCTGCTTCTGAATACTTAGGTTAAATAAACTACCACCTGCGTTCTGTTGAGCTTGGGAAGAACACAAACCTACGATGAACGAAGGTTTAATTTGATGCTGCTGTAATAATGATTGGCTGAACAAACCTCCGGTCCCTTGCTGCGCGCGCCCAAAACGTCCAACAGTAACATCAGTACTTGTCAGCGTTTGACCAAATAGATTTTGTGGGGCGCCTCCTCCGAATATGGAACTAGCATTTGGAAGCTGTTGAGAAAAAACTGAAGACTGCTGATTTTGAAAATTAAAAGCTGACCTACCTCCACCAAGGATTCCTCCAGGAGTCGAAGGTGCCATTCCGCCAAATACGCATCCGGCATTGGTAGTATGACCATGATCGTTAAAAGCATCACCAAAATTTTTATTACTGCTGGATGTAGCGCCAGGTTTTTTTAAATATCAATGCTGTGTCACTGGCAACGCTAATTTCAAGGCCAAATGGATTAGTTTTATTACTTTTAGTCAAACCCACATTTGTGGCGGCTTCTGAAGTTGCATCATACAATCGGCATATAATATCTACTACATGGGGTGATATCTGCGCCATTGTTTTCATTTTATTATTAGCTTCAATGGCTTCTTTGGCGAATTGTTTAACGAACTGATCGAAACAGTTTTTTTTTTAGCTTCATAACATATCCATCGTATTTCGTCAAAGGACTGATCTTCTATAAAATTTGGAAAACAAAGGTTTATCTGTGCGATACAGATCCTGCAAGACTTCAAATTCGCACAATCGATACAGAAGTTTTGTCTGAATGCATGTGATTTGTCGTGCGCGATTTTGCAACCACTTTTAGCTAAATCCAGCATCATCTGAAATGGAAACGAAAAGATATTAGTAAGATAATAGGGTTTACATAAAAGATTCATATTATATTAATTCATATTTCACGATACTTAATGGTTGGCTTTTTCCGAGAGGAATTTGTGCTGCGAGTATCGCCTGCATACCCGAAGTTCCCAAGAGCCACGCACTTCCATTCATCATACTAAAATTCCTCATTCATCCTTCAGGCGAACTCGATTACGAGTTGTAAATGTGCCGTACTTGGATGAATGAGGGTTTTGGGTGGAATATCTCCAAGGAAAGCTAAAAGTAGAAGGTAAAAAATATCACATTAAAATATTATGAGAAAAATACGCAACTTACCGCATCATAATTACTCGTGCCATTCAGGAAATTGTGATATGTGCTGCAATTGCCCTCAATGAAAGTGTCATTTTTAAAAAATAGTGATGTGCAGAGTTGCCCCAATACTCGGTACCCAAAGTTTCGGTATTGGTAACCGATACCGATTCAATGCAATATACCTTAGTAGTAATATAAGTACACTTAAATCACCTCTCGCACAATTTCGGGTCCATTTTGTTTTTTTTGCAGAAGAATAATAAAGGTTCACATAAAAATGAAGCGTTCTCTGAAACGAATGACTTTCAGTTATTTAATTTTTGTTCTGTACCCCCTGAAGGCGCTGTGGACTCCGTATTCACAAAGAATTCCGTGCATAGCCCCTTAAAAAAAAAAAAAAAAAAA
>NW_023464699.1:7043-10231 GCF_013731165.1 Rhagoletis pomonella
ATATATATATATATATATATATATATATATATATATATATATAGGTATACATATTCATTTATTTATTCCAGTTGGAATTTGTAAGACATCGCCTCAAAGTTCGTTAATGAGCTTTATCTCAAAAAAAATTGCTTCCATACGTTTGGCTGTCGTTTTTGTTAGAAGTTGTATAATAGTCCGACACCGAGTGTCGAAAGTATTGGATACTTTTAAATAGGTACTCATATGTGTGGACTCAGCACATCTCTAATACAAGAACGTAAATTTCAATTTACGCTCTTGGTTGACAGCGCAGCCAGGGTTCGGACTCCCCTACGATCGGTAAACTGAAAATCTACTACGCAACTCGATACCGGCGAACTACTTAGATTTGTTCGGGACAAAGCAAAGCGTATTAAATGTGCTTTTCTTTTTTAATAAAATCATGAGTTATTAAATTTTGAAGGGCCCTCCAACTTAGTAATTTTCAAATAAAGTATTAAGTTGTGATACTCCCAAGCACATATATAAACACCGGTGTACGAAAATAAACTATAATGCACATTACTCTTTCATTTTGTTTATTCCTTCAAGAGTTCGTTGCAATACGAAAACAAAACGGCTGAGTTTACTTTGCGATAGTACACTACAGTAGTTTAGTAGTTACAGACGAAACAACAAACGAAATGAATTGTGCAGAGAAAAAGATATGTATGTATGTAGTACATGTCTTTGAATTAAATTGAATATGAAAATTTACGAAAAAAGAAATATATTTTTTTTCACGTAATCGAAACGTTTACATACATATAAAACGTATGGTACCATTGTCACAAACGAAAATCAACAGTCTCTCGTTGGGGAAAATGAAAGTGAATCTTAAAAGTTGGTTCTGACTATGTACAAAACTGTATAAAACTACAAATGATATGATGATCGATGAGCAAATGGGAATTGTTTGTACAACCTATTTTCGCACGCTGATAAGCACTTGCGATGTTCCGCACCATGCGAACAAATAATTCATACTTTGTTCTAACTTTTTATCTGAATCGGTTTATTTATCGAAATGAAGCATTTAGTTTTTGTTCTCAAGATAGTTTGTATAAAAATCTAGACGGCCACATTGTTAGCCACAGCCAAGTTGGCAGTCACTAAAGCATTTATAAATAAAATGTGAAAACATAACTAAATGGCCTAAAGTCGATAACCGTGTGTTTGTTTTGGGTGGCAGGCCGTGTAAATACACAAATTAACAAAATGACAACACACCGATGCGAGCAGAGAAATCAAAGTCGATAACCGTGTGTCGATGCATAAACATAAGGTGCCCCACACACTTTATGCAAAACTCATGCAATATTATGCACACTATACACTATCACAAGACAGTGATATATGAGACCACCCGTACCATAAAATATACGAAATTTACAATAGCCACATATAATTAAGTTTTTTTTGCTACTCGCCACCCAACTAGAATATACATATATATACAAGTACGTATATCTATATAGCCAAATATACACAAAAGGGAAAAAATAATGATTTCAGACATCAACGATGACTCGCTTCACCTCGATGAGAAAGAAGGCCGAGCAACAATCAAACCGCTTTGCTCTAGCTTGCCGTTTATGCCAGGGTATGCATCCGATACGGCTCTGCCCATCATTCCGCGGTAAAACTCCCGAAGAGAGACTGAGGGAGGCACTGATTGGTCGCTTCTGCGGAAACTGCCTGTCCATGATGCATCGGTCTGACGAGTGCACGAGCGAAGAAAGATGTCGTCGGTGCCGCGGAAAACACCACACAACGCTGCACATGGATGACGAATCCGAACCCCTTCAGCCGATTGATACACGCCCATGGAGCGAGCAAGTTGCTAGTGAGGACGAGTCCGAACGCGCGTTATCTATCAACGCGTCCGACCACGCAGATGAAACCAGGCCGCTCCGCCCAGAAGATGAACTAGCAGAATCCACACCGGAATCTGGGACTCCCCTCCCGACTATAACCAGGGGATCGGAAACTCGGCCTTTCCGACCCCTGTTAGAGCACGAACGACGCCGAGAACGTGGATCGGAAACACGGCCTTTCCGACCGCGGTCAACAGCCCGGCAGAACCGTAGAGCGGAAACTAGGCCTTTCCGCCTGCGGCAAACGCGAGAGGAGTCAAACAGGCCCAATCGCGATCAGGGTAGACTGGAGACGAGGCCTCGCCAGCTATCCATCGCATTTCGAGCGGGTCGACTTGCACGCGAAACCCAAGCGTTACGACCGGTGACGTCTATTGCTCCAACGGTCGTGGTAAAAATAGAAGCTCGTGGACGGTTGCACCTTATACGCGCGTTAATTGACGTATGCTCTCCGACTTCTATAATTGCGACAGATTTAGCGGTAAAACTCAGGCTCGACGTTTCAAATTTCGGAAACCAACGTGGCTGTCTACTGCGTCTGAGGGGAAAACACGGCCAGAACACCAGGTTGGCTATCCACGCCACAACGATAAACAATTACGTCCGTGTTAGCCCCACTAGTAGCGTCGATCCGTCAGTAGCGACAGCGTATACGCACATACGACTAGCGGATCCAAACTTTTATACGTCGACACCGATTCGCTTAGTACTGGGAGCCGACGTATACCCAGACATCGTACTGCCGGGTATGCTCCCAAACACGTTTGGTCCCTTTATCGCCCAAAGCACAATTTTTGGATGGATGCTCTCAGGAGTATGTCGCTCCTAAATTCAATGTTTGATTTTTTTTTTTGTAAACATGAATTTTTTACTGAATTTTGAAATTTTTATCAATAAATGTGCTCTGAAATGTTCAACCATACCTTTTTCATTAGTATTTCTTCCTTTTATTCCTTCAATAGCTAGGAAACTAAGACGTGGACCACCGGAACTTGGAGGCATCCTGCCACTGGAAACAATAATAATCTTTTTTTCTCAAATGAATTGTTATTTACATATATTTAGACTGTTTTTTTTTCTACTTCTTAGTACTCAGTCCGGCGTGGTGGCTGAAGCGCTCGACCGATGTTGCTGATAGCAAGGGGGGCCGGCATGTTTAGGCCTTCATGCAAAACCAAATGATTTAAAGGTCGAACCACCCTAATGTAAAAGTGCATTGACTTGAGCCGACCACACAAACACACAGGCATATATACGGCCTACCTTTATTGCTACGCCGTTAGCAATAAA
>NW_023464700.1:0-10230 GCF_013731165.1 Rhagoletis pomonella
TTTTTTATTTTTAATAATTTTTATTTGAAATATTATTCTATAAAAAAAACCACACAAATAAAAAGTTCAAAGCTTCCACAAATTTCACAAAAATTAATTAAGTGAAATTAAACTTTGTAAAAAAGAGAAATATGAAGAAGAAGAAGTACATGACAACAATAAAAACAAACAAGTAAGAAAGTCTAAGTTCGGATGGAGCCGAACATTAAATACCCGGCGCAAGCATTAAATATATGTTTTTTCACCTTTCCGAAAGCTACCGCTAGATGGTAAGCCGGGGTGTATCAATTTTGAGTAAATTGGCCTCCATCAATTTCGAAATATTGAAGTTTCAAGCATTTCTGAAATTTTCCGTTATATAAAAGCGGCCGTAATTTTAGTCCGATTTCAATAATTTTCAACGTTTTGCTTTTGTGTGGCAAGCACAATAACCATACCGAGTTTGGTACAAATTGGTAGAACGGTTACCGATATATATATATGTGATCATAAGTGGGCGGTGCCACGCCCATTTTCCAAAATTTTACCATAAACGTATTTCTTGGTAAAGAATTGTTGCAGGTATCAATTTTGAATAAATTAGCTTTAATATTTACTGATTTATCGAAGATTTTGTATTTCTCTAAATTACCGTTATATGGGATGCTGTACCAAGACCAACAACTGTGCCAAGTTTGGAAGAAATTGGTGCCGCGGTTACCAAGATATACACATGTAACCATAAGTGGGCGTGGCTACGCCCATTTTCCAAAAACTTATAATATTCTTATTTTTTGTCTTAAAATTATTGTAACTATCAATTTTGAGTGAACTATCTTCAGTAGTTACTAAAATATCGCAGTTTTCGCATTTCTGGAAATTACCGTTATATGGGAAGTGGGCGTGGTTGCAGTCCGATTTCGCCCATTTTCAATACCAACGTACCTTGGATTAATGGAAACCTACATTCCAAATTTCGTTGAGATATTCAGTCTGAGCATTTATATATACATTTGTCTATATCTATCTCGATTCGTTTTGGCTGTTACAAACAACCGTTATATGAACAAAATTAATATACCCTTGTGCACAAGTGCGCTCGGGTATAAAAAGAGAAGGCAAAAGTGAAAGAAAGGAAGAGTAAGAAAATGAATTGAAATTTTTCGATAGGAAACGAAAAGTTCAAAAAATCTATCGAATCATCGAAGTTTATAGTTATCGCAATTTATCGAATTTTTCGCATTCATCTATGTTTATTGAGTTGCCGAAATTTATAACCACAGAAACTTAGTTGTCGAAATTTATGGTTAGTCATCGACCTATAATAACTTATGAAGATTATCGAAATATTTTAAATTAAAGAAATTTATCAAGTCATCGATATTTATTGAATTATCATTATTTATTGAGTTCACGAAATTTATCGGTTTATCGTAATGCATCGAGTTCTTTCAACTCACAGGTTTATCGATAATTATTGATTTACAGAAATCGGTCGATTTATCGAACCGAAGTTTATGAAGTTTTCAAAAGATATCGAGACATCGAAATTTCAAGGTTGTTAACATAGGTTTATCGAGTTAGCACTGCTTATCGAATTTTATCCTGATACCAGAGTGTAACGAGTTATAGAAATTAGTCAATAGCTTTCCAAGAATATGGAGCTTTCAAAATTAACGGAGTTATCGAAATTTATAAAGGTAGCCAAAGTTTATCGAGTTATCGATTTATATCGACATGTATATATTTTTGAGTTATCAAAATTTATCGAGCACTCGAATTTCAGAGTTATCAAAATTAGTCAAATTACCGAATTTGTTGAGCTATCGAATTTTAGTTTTTATGAAATTCATCAAATTATCGATATGTACCAAATTATTGAAATTTATCCATAAACTGGAATCTATCGGGGCTATTCCAAGTCCTACCAAAGTCCTGCAAGTAATAATAATTCAAAGATATAAAAATTATAGTAACGTTTAGTTCCAAAGCATGAGATTTTCCGGTAACTCACTTTGTACCTTATAAGTTAAGCTACGTGCTAGATTAGAAAACCCCTCCAAGGCTCTTAAAAACTAGAAAAACGGTCGAATTTCGACAGTAACTGGCACTCTAGTCTTTATTATTACCCGAAAGAACAAACTCTTTTCGCATTGCGCGAATTACGTGTGTGATGTTGGCTTATAAGTTTTGAATCATAGCTGGCTTATCGACGAAAACTTTTGACTTCAAATAACCCCAAAGAAAAAATGCAGAGGTGTGATATCACAACGTAACTTGCTGAAACCAAATATTTTCGATATCACGAGCTTCAATTTCAGGCAACAAAGTCGGGAATGAATTTTTAAAATGTAAATGTAACAGATTGTTCTTTCGGATAATAATACAGATTCGGATATCCAGTTCTGTTTTAAGTGTTTCATTTAAAATTAAAAAAAAACCTAGATTGAATACCCTATATATAAATTAAATTAAATTTTAAATTAAAATTGTTAACAATAAATAAATAAACATAAGTTGAAAACACTAGCACTATGAATTTTGGTGCTAAATATTTGACCTTGCTGTATGTGCATACATACATATGTATATATTGTATGTATTTCCATTGAAAAATCAAGATTTTTTGCACGATTTTGATGCAAGGAATTTGTATATTTGGCGCAGGATAGAATTTATATCGAAATTCGTACGATTTTACCACTGAATTGTGTTATTTAGGTTTTTTCTTTGCAAGTCCATTAATTGTCATCATTAAGCAAATATTTTGTGAACTTTAATTTTGAATATTTACTTTACATACATTCATAGCTAACCACAAATAAACGAACATATTATTTAAATTTCACTAATAATTAACAATTTAACTAAGCGTTTAATACAACAGAGCTGCAAGCGGAGATACCCTATTAAATTAATGCTGAAAACCTTTCAATTAACACTAATCTCTATGTAATGTGTAATGAGTGTAAATATGTAATTGTAATACATACACTTGCGTAATTGCACTTTTAGTTAATTCAAATAACAACTTTTATATTTCACTAGCATGTCTGATTTGTTATTGCATTTGTGTTAGTGCCGTATTTGTATACATAAAAACTACTACTAAACTATCAAGCACACTTAATAAAAACACCATTCATGTATAGTAGTGCGCTTTTAATTTTAATAAACATTTTGTGGTATTATTATTACTATTTACATATTTTCTTGCAACATTAATTTAAACTAAATCAATATTCACTTTGCTAAATCAAGGCTTCACAGAAATTAGCTTTGTCGCGTCGCTAAAAGCAAAAAAAAACACAAATACAAAAAACAAAACAAAAACAAACTGCAGAAGCAATTGGAGAAGTGGTTGGCTGGGAAAAGCAATTTCCACAACAGCTGTAATTATTTAAAACGACAAAAGTAAATAAACACCGATGCATAATTAGCATAAAATTATTTAGTATGTAAACCAATTCGCTAGGCCAAGTGGCTGGCAGCTCATTCGACAAGTCGAAAATTCGAAAACAATTCAACATTATTAAAATTGCAAAATAGGTGGCGGAAAGCGAATTAAAAATTCAAATACATTTTCTAAACAGCTTCAACCAATTAAATAAATGAAATTTCATGTATTTATGCAGGTGTATGCGCATTCAGAGTAATAATGCATGATGTGTACTATGCATATGTAAGTGTGTGTGTGTGTGTGTGCTTATTGACCGGATGCCAGCATCGAAAGTTAATGGCAGGCGGAGGAGTGTGTGTGTAAATATTGAATGTGTGAAAGTGGGGTGGCCAAACAAAAGCATTGCCAAACGCTGCAGGTGGCATTAGAAATATTCACGATTACTTACCTAACGTAGTGCAGTAAAATGTATGTTCATATGTATGCCAGCATTGAAAGTTGATTCAAACAGGAAAATTAAATATTTGAACATTTTCACTAATCAACGTTCACAAACTTAGGTATGTACATGCATACATATGTATGTAGATGGCCCCCCAGGCCAGCTTTTCTATCCGCAAACCGCCAAAGCGCTGACCTACATTGCTTACTAATACCACCTTTTAGCTAAATGCATTCTTTATTTGCACGAAAAAAAACCAAAAGAAACGAACTTAAATTAATGCTCAAAAATGTTTTCAACATTTAGTAAGTTCAAAACCTAAACTTTCCCTCGGATAAATTACGAAAATTGCACAAATTGGTTTGGCCAAAAAAATAAAACAAATAAAAAATAAGGACGCTCACATGTTTGTACGAAATGTTCGAGTACAAGGAAAAAAAAGTTTTTTTTTTTTAACAAACTGCAAAGCGTGCAGGAAAAAGGGTAAATGCGACCGGTTGGTCAACATTTGTTGCGCTTCCAGGCATTTGCGCGCAAAAACTTCGACAAACAACCAAATTGGCCAAGGCTATGCAGCTGAAAAGGCGCTTGCAAAAACAACAGCGAAAGCGGCAACACTGGCAACTACACCAATAACAATAACTAGTAAGAGCGCGTGCCCAAGTCTTTAACTGCAATAATTCGAGAAAAGCGCAGCAACTGTTTCATGTTGAAAGGGTAATATTGCCCGCTCAACCACGATAAATTTTTATTTTTTTTGAACTGCTCACACAATTCACTACTTTTAGCTACATTTTCAATCAGTTTGTTACTAATCAGCTGGTGTTGCGTTAAATTATATATATTTAACAAATAAATTAAGATTTTTTGCAATGCCAATTATCAAATGGCCAGCTACAAAATAGTGCAAAAGCCTTTGAGAGTACTGCAATATGAAATAACCTATTCTCACCTTTGGGCGTGGTGGTTTAGTAGGAGGCGGTTAATACAAATCCTATCTAACCAATCTGTGAAAGGTGTTATTAAAAGTACATCTATATGTGTATGTAGAATGGGAGAAATTTGCTTTGCACCCCAGGCGGCATCAGAGACACCCCGAGACATTTCACCTATGGAAATATATGTACGTGAAAAGTGCTGCAGCTAAAAGTGCTCTACAACTTAGCTCGTTTTACCGGTTGAACAACGTACAAGCGTCATTCTTCCATTCTTGGAGTGGAGTACAGAAGCAGGGACTATCAGGTCCAGGATTTCGACCGCAATTTCGGAATTCAGCCTCCAGGCAATAGTGCCTGGGAAAATAATAATGTTCTAACCGATGGCGAAATCTCGATATTCACAAATTGCTCCTAAAATGAACATTCGAATGGGATCGGTCGTCCTCTCTCAGAAATTGTCTTTGAGATACAAACTCTCAGATTACTGCAGCTAGAATATATGCGATAGACATGACGAAAAAACTGGTGAGCCTGATCGATCTAGCTCCAGCTAAACTTGCGTTCGCTACTAAAACTCTAGATTCGGTTATGACTAATTCGATATGCGTTCATGAAACCCTGTGACACAGTGGTATTCCGGGAACTGAGAAACGGTCTAGTATGCTAGAAAGTCATCCAAGATAGGCTTAAGGCAAGCTGATAGACCGTAAATCCTCCCCTGCGACTTCTGCCTCTACAAGTTGTGAATATAGCCTTCTTTTGCCCGTATAACCAAGTTGATAAGTTACGTAGACACCTGTCAATTCAATGATAGGCTTTCACGATCCGGCAACAAACCAAAACTTAATAAGCCTTTGACATGAAAACCTAAAAATCTTTTTATATTGTTTTTTTTTGCGCAAAGTAAACAAAAGGTAAAATTTTCAACATATCGATGGCCCTGTGCATTAACGACTTAATTCAAATTAAAAAAAAACTGTTGCTTCTGTTAAGTCGCTCTTGCCTCTAATCCTTGCCTAATCCATTTCCATCCCTTACTAAAGTAAGCAGTAAAGATTGCTTAAATAAGTACTAAAGATTAGACATAGATACGGCAAGGATAAGAGCCACTTAACAGTAGTAACAGTTTTTATTTTTTTTAATTTTAATTGTGTCGTTATTGCACAGGACCATCGATATATTTTTTTCAGCAGAAGAACAAGTGATTTTTTTTTTAAGATTTGTCTCACTATTAGAAACCAAACTTACTATTCATCCCGCGAACATCTCAAAACCTGGCGATGCGTCCCGAGAATACGAAAAATGCCTCAAAAAAAATGCCGAAGAATCTCAAAAAGTTACACGCGTATTCCTTACACAGGAAAAAACAAAACATAGAGTCAAAATTTTTCTGAGGTTTTTTGACTACAAAATAACCGGTTTAATTTTGCATTTTATTTTTGCGTATTTTTTCAAATCAAATGCAAGATTTAAAAGAAATTTTGAACTGGAAAATGCCGAAATCTGCCAAAAGAAAATGGTAAACCTCCCGAAAGGTCATTAAAAATTCCGAAAAAAACCTCGAAAGATCCAGAAAATTAATACGCGAATAACTCTATAAAGTCTACATAGTTCCCGAAGTTTTGTGAAAATATTAAGAATTACAAAAACTTCCAAAACTCAAACATTCTGCGTGATTTTTTCCTTCCATTACAATGAAATATTATAATGGACTTCCGAAATATCTAACCACAATAGATCATAAAAACCCTATCCGATCCGAAAATGCCTTGAAACATCCCAAAAAGGTTAAGAAAATTCACGAAAAAATCGCGAAAAGTGTTATAAAACCCGGAAAAGTTAGCAGCATTTCCTTTCATCTATTTTCCGCTCTAAAAATTTTAGACTAACGTAGAATTTTATTTTTTCTTCAAACTAATAAAACTCAAATTTCTAAAAGTCATGAGAAAATGAGTTCTGCACAGAATTTCTAATATTATCCTTGAAATAAAATTATTTTCTTAATTTTTTTTTTACATTGCCAGCAAGAAGTTGTATCTCCTTGGACCAAATATGTATTTTTATAGTGAATGAAAAAATTCAACATGCAACATTTCTAACTTTTACCATTGGGTTCAAATTACAGAATACTTACGTTTTAGCTAACCAAATATGCTGTAATCAAATACATATATTACGCACGCACACACAGAGAGGCACAGTTTCTTAGTTACTATAACTAAACACAAAAAATACCCTCAAATATAAAGCGTATAGCAACGGGCAAGTTTTCATAGTTCTTCAAGAAATTTTCAATGCATTGCATGGAAGCTTTACGAAGCCACCGGCAAGAAATCCCTGAGCTATATCCAGCACAACTGAAGAAACTTTAAAGTTCTTCATATTCGTAATATGTACTTGTGTGCATACCCGTACATATGTACTGCACATATGTATGTATGTTGTCAGTTCATTGAAAAAGGAGTCGGATGCAAAAGAGACTTTTGCGGATGTAAATTGCATTTCATCTCAAATCTTTAAATAAACTTATTCAAAATAATTTTAGCTACAGCTCAAAATATCCTTATGCTTGACTTCTGCGCTTTTTTTGCTATCTGAGGAATCTATATACAATATGCGCCCATTTGTGGCATTTGGGCATCAGCAAGACGCGTACGGCAAATTTAATAAGCTCGGTCATATGGGTAAGAAACGATTGCAAAGCAACAATTATTGCTTTGACTACGCGACGATCTTGAAATACGAAAGCTAGTTAGTGTATTAATGATCGTGGATGATTTTGTGAAATCGATGTTTTTTTGTAAGAAGGCATATTTATGTTAATTTAACGAGTGCAATATCGTTTCGACAGAATGTCTGGAAATGAGTTAAAATCTGAACAAAACTGCAATGAGAAACGTTCTGCTTTTCCCAATGCTTTTCGTTCTTCACTTATGCCGTTTTCGTTTCTACGAAAAATGTTACCCTCCAAAGGCTAAAGAGAAGGTAACCTTTTTCGGTTGAATATGAAACTCATGATGAGGCTGATTATTTAAAGAGCATTCTTGAGATTTTTGTAATTTCAGGGGGAAAAGAGTTGAAATTATTTCAGAAAATTATATTTTTTAATTACAAAAAATAAAAGCATACATACATCCATATTTACATATTTATTTCCTTCTTTGTAGCACAAAAAGAGAAAGAGGAATACCAGTGTCCTTCAAGCATTGCGAATGGCAATTATGCCGATCCAGCCACCTGCAGACGATTCTATCAGGTATGTTTTAAATAAATTATTAAGTTTTAACTAGGCGCATGAGTAACAACTAAAAATACTGAATGCTGCGCCTTAATCGGACAGAGCTTTTTAACTCTCATCTGTCTGTTAATACTGCAGTTGTTGATAGTTGCAGTTCAATACTTCCATTTTAAATTTACAATAGGCACCCTAGACTCTAACATGGCAGTAGTTCTAAAATGAATATTTCATCTTTGTCAATATTTGTAGACTCATCAACGTGCATGGTGATGCATTAATTCTCTCCACAAATTTTGTCTGAATGTCCCCTGTCATTTCCTCAATGCGCCGATAGTAACCAAAAGAGCCACCAGCGCTATCCTTTTAATCGCAGCCTTGCCTATAAATTCAAGGCAAATGTCTTTGGAGGCTAGCAGGATCACTTCTTCACCATACCACCAGCCATCAAATATGATGCTTTCAGTGCACTCGCATTTTTCGATGTGAAAATTGGTTTTGTCTTTCTTTTTCGTATTTTTCTTGTAAAATACTCTGAAGGCTTCTCTTTTAATGCATTATTCTTGGCCTCTAAGGGTAGACGCAGTTTTGAAGCTTGCACTGTATCATTAGAAATCCGGAAATTGTACGCTCAACTTCTATAACCCCGCTTCGCAAATAAACTTTCAATTGAACCTTAGATTTTGTTTTGCTACTTTTGTTTAACGCATCATTAAATTGCATCACATAGCTGACTTGGAGCTAACCAGGATTGCATTAGGCTAAAATATTATCGTTATAGCTTACCGGCTGCGGTTGTTTGGTGGATAGTATCGTTGCCTGAGCATTGGCCGAATACCAGTTTAGCCCTTTCAGCACCATTTTGATCTCTGCAAAATCTAAATACTTATATTACCAGTGACAAGTTACAGGGACTACTAGCTTAACGACCTCGTTTTCGACTTCCTTAAGAATTGTTCTGTTTTTGATTTTTCGAAGTGAGGTCAGATATTCCTTGCGTTTTTGCAGGTTTTCGCTCTTGTTTACTCCAGGTGGAGAATTTATTTTCTTTACTGAATTCATTGTTTTTTTTAGTAGAGAAATATTTTTTCCCAACGCAATTCGAACTATGTAACCATGTGGCTCATGTTTGATATCGGCAAACTCTTCTTTACATATGCCGTATGAAATTTTTGTGTAAAAATATTCCATTGAATCCTTAAATACTTCAATACTTGCATTTCAGTAATATATATTTACGAAACAATAACTGCTATGCCAGTTATTTAAATCTTCCACGTAAATTCCTCTTTTCAAAATCTAACTGCAACAAAACATTTTCTTACTTTGTATTCGAAATCTACTTAGATCCATAAAAATATTTAAACTCAATTTTCCATTTATTTTTAGTGCGTTGATGGCTACCCATACCTGAATCGTTGTCCATCCGGACTATACTTTGACGATCTTCAAAAGTTCTGCACCTTCAAAGAGGAAGCGAAATGTGGCCCACTTCCAACAAGTAAGTGAAAGCAAAATAAATAAAACAAAAAATTTAAAATATTCTTTAAAATAAATTACAATATTTTGCAACACAAACACAAGTGATCATAAATATTAAATTAAAGTAAATGCTTACAAAAAAAATTAAATAGAATCAAGTCGATTTATGCACTTACGAATTTATGTCAACTATGTAGGTATACAGGCATACATATACAAGTACAAGTAAGTAAATCCAAGAAAGTGTAAAAACAGCAGTAAAATATACAATAAATCATAATTGAGGCGACCAAGGTAGGCAGTGTCTGTTACCATATATGAATATGTTTGTGTGCTTCAATGGAAAAAGAGCCTTGGCACGAACATATACCGGGTTGTGTAGCAGCTGCTCCTTTAATATGCATACAATATATATGTATGTATGTATATGAGAGCCGTGTTAGAAAATTGCACCTTCTCACTCTCGCAAATTTCTTGTGCCTAGCTGCAGCAAAGTCTTCCAAGTCGAAATATAATTTATTATGCATTTAATATGAAATTGGAAATTGGCCTCAGAGCAAATGGAAATTCGATTAGAACTGCAGCGGCTAAGACAAACATGAAAGAAAAACACCAACAAACACACAAAAGTGTACACATACATGTCTGTTTGTATTTATCTACATTAGGGTGGACCTTTTAAGGCGCCACGATGAGATGAGATGAGATGAGATGAGATGAGATGAGATGAGATGAGATGAGATGAGATGAGATG
>NW_023464701.1:0-10229 GCF_013731165.1 Rhagoletis pomonella
TTACACTTGAAACTTGACTTTATTATAATAGAATTGAGTGGCTACAAAACTGCATACTAAAAATCTTTTCTTTTTAATATTGCACAAAGTTTGAAGCATGGATTTATATGCTATTTGTTACTATACTCAAATTAAATAACCGAAAAAAAAATTGGTGCGACTAAAATTTTTTCGACCACAGTATGTACGTAAAAATTACATAAACATTTTTTATTCTTTATTTGTTAACTAACTTTATAATAGTTTGGTTTGGCTTATGAATACATAGAAGAATTACATCTAAAAATGAAATAAACAGCAAGACCAGCAATATATCAAAATACATCGATTTTTTTTTGTAAATAAGGAGATACTAAAGAGGAATTTCATTGTCGAAGTCGGGTGCTTCCCTGGCCCAGATAAATTTCCACATAAAAGTTTATATGATGTAGATGTAAAAACGATTTATAAATCCCAATAGCTAAATCTCGCAATGGAAACATAGTGTGAGTTTTACATACTTTTGTTAAATTTTAGTAGTTAAGCATGTTTTAGGTTATTCTTATACTTCTATATTTTTAAGTTATATTTTACAATGCCAGAACATCAGCCCTATTATTTTAACGTTCTTAGTCATATCCGAGCATTTGGTTGTAATCGGCAGGTGTTCTAAAATACCGACTTAATAGTAAAGAAGTCCGGGTGCCCAACCTATAAGTACAGCTGTTCCATGGATTAAATTTGCTATACATTTCTTCCACTTCGCCTTTGCAAAACGTATGTTTAGACGGTCGAAACGGTATCTGAGAGTCATATATAGCAACATATCTAAATGTGCTTAAAATTAGTAACCTTGGCTCAATTTTATATAAACATGTGTCTTACTTTTCATTTGTCCGATAAATTCGAAGAGGATATCTAGCAATAAAAACTCTTATAATGACTGTTATCATAACAAAACCCACACAAAATATCCATAAGTCGTTGAAGTCTGACACTAGACCCATGGATTCAAAACTCCGAGTTGGAAGCTTATATTGGTTAGTTGCAGCATAGGCTGTAGTAGAAGAAATGATTATCGCTGTAGTAGTGGAGATGTTTTTTGCAAGTGAGATATATGATTCCATTGGCGCCCGATAGATAAGTTCGTAATTTAATGGAATTTCATCTCTTTTCATCAAAGATGTCCGTTTCGGCAAGGTCAATTTAGTATTTTGTTTGTGTTTTGTCGAGTAATACCGTGTGAAACTACGAATATGAAAATATATGAAATTGCGCTCATGTAAGGAATATGACTTACCAAACGGCATCTTTTAGAACAGCAATACATCTTGAATATTTGCTGTGGGATGAAAGAATATACATCTTTCTACAAAAGGCAATTGCAAAAAATATTAGCTTACAGTGTTATGTAGTAGAGCCGAGATACTGTGTTTGTTGTTGTTGTAGTGGCCGAGATACTGTCGCTACTAGAGGTGTCCAACTATCGATGGTACTATCGATAGTATCTGTGGCGCCTGTCACACGATCAATATGGAACGTTAACCAGATTCTGATATTGTACTAGGTTCACATATAAGTAGATTCCCTGCCAGCCACGGCTCACCGCTTTCTCCTGAAAATCAAACGATTTACCAACACGTACCCAACTTTTTTGTCATCTCACCCACACACTCAAAAATTGTCGAAAACAATTTCCCTAAGTAAGAGTAGCGTAGCTGGGTACTCTCTATGAATTTGTACAACGATTTTGGGTTGCTGTGCCCAAACGCGTGAATCGAATTAAAAACCTTTTACACACACTTGTAGACAACAGTTCACTATTAAAGCGTTGCTATGAGTACACAATAAAATCACCTCATGTGTGGCCCATTAATCTTTATATGCGTCTATCAAATGTCTTTCAGTACCTTAAATCAAAGGACGTTGCACTGCCTGAAATCGGTTTAAAGTATATTTCACCGAAATTAATCCATTGGCGAAATTTAATTTCGACAACAAATTATGATCATATAGTCATTTGGGACTACTATCGAAGTACTGGTAAAAAATTCAATCGAAGTAATACTCTTCTTGATTCATATCGACAGTCATTTTATAAAAAGTGTTGGTACTATGGCAAATGGATATGGTATACGCCAAATATTTTAACTAAAGTAATGAGATGCATAACGAACGAGCAAAGCACGCCGCCAGAAAATAATGAAAGTTCTATTTTTGAAAGATCATTTGGGTTGCCCGCCATAGAGCAGGTACAGGAAACCAGCACAACTAATGTGACTACCGAAGTTGTAAGCAGAGGTGATGAACTAGCTGTGGATTCGGATTGCAAGATGCCTAGAACTGTTGGGAACTAACTCACTGTGAAAAATGTTTATTTAATATTGCCTGATTATAAAAAGGCAATAATATGACCATCGAAAAAGAAAATAAAATTAAAAATGACAACGTCTTGATTATAAAATGGCAATAAGATGAACATCGAAAAAGAAAATAAACCAAAAAATGGCGGCGTCTTGCGCTTATTTGCAAATAGTACCACTAATCAATACTTATTAGCGTGATTTAGTTATTTGCAAATAAAAAATTAACTCAGCGTTTATACGGCAAAGTTTACCATTTTGCAAATTTTTATTTGCAAATAAGACGTGCGTATAAACATAGTATCTGTTACGTTATGTTATGCTCTCCTATATTATGTAATTTTTTTACCTTTAGTTTTTTTTCACAGAGACTTCTTGGAGAATATTTAAATTTCGGATTGCAAGCAACTACTCGCAACGAGCCAGTAAACCTTGAAAATCGTAAGTTTCAAATTCATATTTGTCACGTACGCAAAGCAGAACGAGAGAAAGAACGAGAAGTCGTGTTTGAGTAGCCGAACTGTGCGGTCGACTAGTAGCAAATGAAATCGATTAAAGTCTTTTTACTTTTCCATTATATTTTAAATTGAACTTTTAATAAATAATATTAGTGTTAATACTAAAATTAGACCACTCGAGTTATTCTTCTGACAGTTTCAGAAGCGGGTATCGAAAATACGCTTTAAAAACAGAGTTGTAAGTAAATTAAACACGACGATTTACTTATACGCATACGACACTCAACGAATAAAGTAGGAAAGGAGCAACTGCTGTGCACGTAATAGCACATACATACATACACGCTCACAACGCCAACGGCGATCGCGATAAATCGTTCTCTCCCTCCCCCCAAACACCTTGGCATGCACAGTCGCGTGCGCAGCTCTCACAACAACGACTACAACCACGACTTCAGCAATGACAGCGGTTTCACAACGCAGTTCACCCACACCTGCACAAACGGAAATTTCGGCACCAGCCCAAGCCAAGCAACGCAGCTCAGCGCAAGTTGACCTACTTAATCCAACAACCCGTACATTGACTCAAACGGCTATTGATAGGTACATACAAGTCAAACGAAAATTAAGCCCACAGCAGCAAAAAATTGCAAACCCATCAAAAATTGCAAAAACGAAAACCACTGACATTAACCCTCTACTGGGAAATAAGTTTGCGATTCTGGACAATGAATGTGACAAAGAGCCGAATGAAGTTTCTAAAGCCAAACCCAAACCGCCCCAATTTAATTACGAGAGCAAAACTGTAGTGAGCTCGTGAATAAATTAACTCAGCTTATTGGAGACAATACGTTCCACGTAAAATCAGTTACCAAGGGCAATATTAAAGAGACCAAACTTCAGATTCTAACTGAAGAAAATTACCGGTTGCTAACCAAACAGCTTAATGAAGATACGAAAAACTTCTATACGTACCAGCTCAAAAGCAGCAAAGGACTGCAAGTAGTAATAAAAGGTATAGAATCAAGTGTACCCATTGCTGATATTGCTCATGCTCTAGAGAAGGCAGGATTTTCTGTTAAAAATGTTGTCAATATTATCAACTGAGAAAAAATCGCTCAGCCTATGTTTAAGGTAGAACTTAAGCCAGAAACAAAGCCAATGAATAAAAACGCAGTGCACCTAATCTACAATCTACGATACCTTCTACACCGAAGAATAACAGTGGAGGAGCCGCACAAGCGATACGGTCCCGTACAGTGCACAAATTGTCAAGAATTTGGGCACACCAGAACATACTGTACCTTGCCCCCAGTGTGTGTTGCCTGTGGACACCTTCACGCATCCGCTTCTTGCAAGGCTATCAAAGATGATGTGGCTGTAAAGAAAAGCAGTAATTGCGGAGGTAACCACACCGCCAATTATAGGGGATGCCCTGTATACAAAGACTTAAAGTCTCGCATGAATCAGCGCAACACAGCCGTACGCTCTTCCACCACCTCAACTAGCTCTTATACATACCCACACCTCACGCCATCAACCACTACACCAGGAGCCTTTTTTTGCCAATGCGCAGCGAGTTCCCAACGTTTCTTTTGCCGACGCGTTAAAACTACAAACGCAGCCAAACACGGCGAAATCAAACTCCAATCAAGAAACATTTGCAAATATTCAAAGGAATAATACTGAGCAAATGCAGCCGAACCCCCCTACTTGTGGCATAGAAGGAATGATATTGAATCTTACTCATTGTATGACTCAATTCATGTCTACTATGCAAGCTATGATTCAAGACCTCATAAAGGCTCAAAACCAATTGTTGCAAATTTTAGTGAATAAAAAATGAGTGAATTGAAAATTTGCTTATGGAATGCTAACGGTGTAAACCAGCGTAGATTAGAACTCAGTCAATTTCTCACTGAATACAACATAGATGTTATGCTACTGTCCGAGACACATTTAACAAATAAATATAATTTCTCCATACCTGGATACAAATTCTATGCCACAAATCACCCAGATGGTAAAGCTCATGGAGGCACAGCGGTGCTGATTAGAAATCGTCTAAAGCACAATGTTCTAGAGTCAAAAGCAACAGCCTGTCTGCAAGCAACTACCATATGCTTACGAAACCGCGACCGAGACTTGAATCTATCGGCTATTTATTGCCCACCGCGATTTTTAATTTCTGAAAATGACTTTAAAGATTTCTTTGATAGCCTGGGTAATAGATTCCTGGCAGGAGGCGACTTCAACGCAAAGCATACGTACTGGGGATCACGCCTTATTAACCCAAAAAGGCGGCAGCTATACAATACCATTATAAAAAGGCCTAATAGACTAGTGGTCACATCTCCTGGTAAACCTACTTACTGGCCTACCGATATAAAGAAGATACCAGACCTAATAGATTTCGCAATTACAAGAAACATATACAGAAATAACATAACAGCAGAAACTCTACCTGAACTGTCATCCGATCACTCCCCTTTATTAATAAAACTATATGAACAGACCCAAAATATCGAAATTGAGCCTCGTCTAACTTCAAATAACACCAACTGGCTTAAATATAAAAAGTACATCAGTAGTCACCTTAAATTAAACGCTGCACTTAACTGCGAGCGTGATATAGACTCCCTTGTTGAACATTTTAAAGAAACCTTTACTACAGCCGCTGGCCTGGCAACACCAAATCAAGTCCAAGTACCACCTACGCATACATCAGTTACAAATACCGAAATAGAAAAACTTGTGGCAGAAAAGCGGCGCCTAAGAAGACAGTGGCAAAGCTATCGCTCACCAACCTCACAGCTACTGTATAAAGCTGCCAGTAGAAAACTGAAACAAGCACTCAAACGTGCAGAGGATCGCAACTTGCAAAGGTACATTAAGAAGCTTTCCCCGAATTCTACTGAAAGATACTCTCTATGGAAATCGCTAAAATACTTCAAACCACCAGTAGCTACAGAAATGCCAATTAGGAACCAATGTGGAACCTGGGCTCGTAGTGAGCAGGAGAGAGCCGAGTGTTTTTCACACCATTTAAAGAATGTGTTTCAGCCAAACTGTCCAACGAACAACTTCAGGCTGCCACGGCTAACCAAAAATAAAAATGAGCTATACACACCTAGCAAGACGAACTCTTTAGAAGTAAAAGCTATAGTAAAGCAGCTTAATCCAAAGAAATCGCCGGGTGCTGATTTTATAACTCCGAAAATGCTAATAGAGCTACCGAATGTTGCACTAGCAATTCTTTCAGACCTTTTCAACGCTATCCTCAAATTCGGTTACTTTCCGGAATCATGGAAAAGGTCGAAGATAATCATGATAGCCAAACCTGGAAAAGACGCAACACAGCCGTCCTCATACAGACCAATAAGCTTACTGCCCTGTCTTTCCAAAGTATTCGAAAAGGTACTCCTATCAAAGATATCTCCCTTTCTCCATGAACGCAATTTAATACCAGCACACCAATTTGGCTTCCGAGAAAAACACGGTACAATTGAACAAGTTAATCGAATTACAAATGAAATCAGAAGGGCATTTGAGCTCAGAGAGTACTGCTCTGCAATTTTTATCGATGTGGCACAAGCATTCGACAAAGTGTGGAACGACGGTCTTATATATAAAATAAAAAAATTGTTGCCGCCGGAATTCCACAAAATATTTGAATCATACATAACTAACAGAAAATTTGCTGTTAAAGTATCCAATGAGGTGACATATCTAGGAATACACTTGGATAGGAGACTAACTTGGCGCAAACACATATCAACCAAGATTACACAAATGAAGCTAAAGTCAGCTAGCGTGAACTGGCTTATAAACAGTAAATCAAAACTGAAACTAGATTATAAAGTACTTGTATATAATACAGTGGTTAAGCCTATATGGATGTATGGTATTCAACTGTGGGGTACGACCTGTGCAACCAACATTGACAGGATCCAAAGATTCCAATCTAAAACGCTAAGGGCCTTAACGGGAGCACCGTGGTATGTCCGCAATGAAAATATACATAGAGACCTTGGTATACCGATGGTTAAATCTGTAATCGACAGCAGCAGAGAAAAATACAAAATAAAACTGCGTAACCACCCAAGTCCACTGGCAAGTGGCCTGTGCAACACAACAAATATAACACGCCTGCGAAGAAGAGATCTACCAGCCTTTAATTGAGCGACGCTAAACCAACAGGGCTCAACCCCAGGGTTTGAGCTACATTATTGTAAAGTTAGACGTAAGATTTTAAAACTTGTTGTTAGATTTAATAGATGTAAAATAAGCAGATCCAACAAATAAATGCAAGTATAATTAAAAAAAAAAAACTTACACCCCACATCACGACACGTCTCCCGAACCACATCAAGCTCCTTCAATTTAACTGCAACGGGCTACAGAGCAAGATTGAGGAGATAACCGTCTTCATGTGTCGGCATGGTATATTGATAGCTGCGGTCCAAGAGAAGAAGTTGCACAGCAATTCAACTTTGTTGAATTGCGCCGGGTACAACGTGCACCGCCGAGATCGCGAGCGAGATAATGGTGGTGGCTTAGCGTTCATCACGCACCACACCGTGCAGTATCGTCTAATCGAAGCAGACATCGACCGCAGGGATACCACCCTAGAATGTCAGGGCATCGCTATCCGGTCAGGCGATGTTGAGCTCGAAATATTTAACATATACATACCCCCTGTCACCTGCTGTCCGGCAGGATATCACCCTGATATAGGTGCGCTCCTCAGAGGTGAAAACCGTATGGTAGTAGGTGACTTTAATGCGCACCACGATCTTTGGCACTCAAGCCTGTCAAACGATCGTAGGGGAACAGACTTGGCTGAGCAGATAGACGATTCGACATTCTGCACAATGAACGACGACGCACCCACCAGGATTATGGGTAACTGCAGTAGCTCGCCAGACATCACCATAGTCAGCGCTGGTCTGATAAACAGCATAACATGGCGACCTCTGCTGACTTTAGCTTCAGACCACCTACACATAGTCATCTCGATAGATAAACCAACCGACTTTGCCTCCGCCAAACACCGGACCTATATCAACTTTTCTAAAGCTGATTGGAAAGGTTACGCGGAGTTTACCGAAAACACCTTCACAGCGCTCCCCACACCAACCGACGTCCATCTCGGTGAACGTAAGTTCCGCAGGGCTGTCACTGCTGCTGCAGCTCGCTTCATACCGGCAGGATGTATAACGGACCCACGCCCAATCTTCCCTGCCGAAGCGGCTGTTCTAGCCGATGAGCGTGATAGCCTTCGTCAGGCCGATCCCGGAGATCCCCGTATCAGGGATCTCAAGGCGGAGATTCGGCAACTAGTAAACGTACATAAGCGTAAGAAGTGGGAGGAGCATCTGAAGACCTGTAACTTCACCTCTGGTGTGAGCAAGCTTTGGTCAACCGTGAGGTCGCTGTCCAATCCGACAAAGCACGACGACAGAGTCGAAATTTCCTTCGGCGACCATGCTTCGTCGGACCCGGAGCGATGCGCGAGCTATTTTAGCCGGCAATTCATACTGCATCCTCCGGTGGACAAAGCCAAGCGTCGAGTGACCAGAAGGCTGCACAAACTGCCAACAACCTGTGCCCCCTTGCTTTCACTTGCGGTGAAGTTCAGGTGGCCATCGGGAAAGCGAAAGCCTCCAAAGCCATGGGTCCCGACGGAATATGCATGCTGATGCTGAAAAATTTGGGTCCTGCCGGGGTAGCGTACCTAACGGAGGTCCTCAACTTGTCTATGGCCACTCTTATCATCCCAGAAATCTGGAAGGTGGGGAGAGTGGTCCCACTGCTCAAACCGGGGAAACCTGCCAACAAAGGAGATTCTTATCGTCCGATAACACTCCTTTCCCCGGTAGCGAAGACACTCGAGGCCTTGCTACTCCCGTACTTCACAAACCACTTGACCCCAGCGAAACATCAGCATAGTTTCCGTAAAGTGCACAGTAAAACAACAGCACTTAACGCCATAAACACTCAGATAACTCGTGGCCTTAACCGAAACCGTCCCTGTGAGAGAACGATTCTAGTAGCGATGGACTTGTCAAAGGCGTTTGACTACGTCTGCCATTCCACGCTACTAGAAGATATAGAGGCCTCCTCTCCCCCACAGAGGCTCAAACGGTGGTCGGCAAATTATCTGAGCGGTCGACATTCGTCGGTAATGTTTAGAGACAAAACGAGTAAACAGAGAAAAATAAAACAGGGGGTTCCACAGGGTGGTGTCCTTTCCCCGCTACTGTTTAACTTTTACATTTCAAAGCTCCCTCAACCACCAGAGGGAGTCTCGATTGTCTCTTATGCCGACGATTGCTCGATCATGGCGACTGGGAATGGAAATGATGACCTGTGTTCGAAAGTAAACGGGTATCTCTCCGAACTTTCTCGCTTCTTCACTGCAAAGTGTCTAGCCCTCTCCCCCACGAAATCCTCCGCGACCCTGTTCACAACCTGGACGAAGGAGGTCAGGCTACCGCTGGGGATTCACGTCGATGACACACGAATTCCGACGGTGAATAACCCCAAAATACTCGGAGTAACATTCGACAGCCTGCTCTCCTTCTCTGCGCACGCAACCGCTATTGTCAATAAAGTACAGAGCCGCAACAAGGTCGCCGGGGACTAGTAGGACGCAGTGGACGAAGCTACAGACTGCACAGAACACCGCACTCAGGACAGCGACAGGATGCCTCCTGATGTCGCCCGAACACCATCTTCACGGCGAGGCGCAAGCAAGCAGTTCCTGATCCGGAGCCACAGAAGTGGCCACCCAAACAGACAGCTGCTTGCAGAGGAGCCCACGCCTAGGCACGTCAGGAGGCATCTATATGAACTGACGGACGAAGTCCAGAGGTTCATTAAGCAACCTCTGGACCCGACAGCTTACCGACAGGCCCTGAACGGCATTCACAGGGAGTCAGTCTCGAGTTATGTAGACTCTAGACCTGTGAATGCCGTTCTAGGCATACCGCCCCCGGACACAGACGAGACGGAGCTTCATCTGCCTCGGGAGACTCGTACAACACTAGCACAACTTCGCTCCGGCTACTGCAGCAGGTTAAACTCCTACCTGAGTAGATTGAATGAGGATGTGCCGAATGAGTGTCCGGCATGCGGAGAGACCCCACATGACTCGAAACATCTCTTCGCATGCCCGGAAAACCCGACAACCCTAACGGCCTTGTCCCTGTGGACCAACCCCACAGAAGCTGCACGCTTCCTAGGGTTGCCGTTAGTGGAACTTGACGACAACGACTGAGATACCAACCGTCCTGGGCGGGGTTCTTGTAGCCGCTACAACACCAACATTCAAGCCTTTCAAGTGATCGTAGGGGAACAAACTTGGCTGAGCAGATGGATGATTAGACACTGCACAATGAACGCCGAAGCACCCACCAGGATTATG
>NW_023464702.1:0-9567 GCF_013731165.1 Rhagoletis pomonella
AGTGTATTTTGAAACGGGTGCGTTGCTAAACTAGTTATGTGTTGTTTTACTCCCAAATGTTTGTTATATTCTTCTTTATTTGTTCATGTACACAGATTGAATAAAAATGTATTTATATACGTATGTAAATGTATTATATTAGGCCTTCAGCGCCAAAGTAGCTTAACTGATATTTCAAAAAAAGTTGAGGTGCACCTTAAAATGCATTACCAGAATCGAAACGGTAATAGCCCGAGGCACGGCCTTTTAGTTTTCTTTGACTATTAGAGCTGTAAAACTATCGATAGTCATCCCATTCGATATTTTCGATAGTTTGCATTGAAACTATCGATACTATCGATAGCATCGGATCATTTTAAAATGTGTTGACGAAGCTATTTATATAAACTTTTATTTTTGTTTAGTTCCCGAAGAATTAGATATGTGTTATATAGCGATTTTCAGTAACTTTGTCCTTCCTCTTCGATTTTTTAAATATTTTAAACCGATAATATAAAAACCTGAAATTCCCAATCGTAGAAAAACAAATCGCTTGTAAACGTTAAGAAAACAATATGTATTACAAAAAACTTTCATCAGTCGACTCCGGCCACAATATTTTTGCATAGAACTCACTCCAAAATTTACGGAAAAGTCCATATTTCTAGCGATGCTACAAGAACCCAAATCATTTTACAAATAGCCGAACCTTACCCCGACTTCTACATGATTATTTATCCATTAAAAGTATCAAAAGGATATACAAGCATCCCCAAAATATGACAAACCCTGGGTTATATCAACAGTTTCTTCCATCGACGCAGAAGCACTAACACCATAGTAAGGTTCCAAAAAGATATTCAAACTAGTTTTTAACCGACTTCAAAAAAAGAGGAGGTTATCAATTCGTCGGAATATATATTTTTTTTAGGTATGTTACCGGATAACTTTAGATCCCTCTCTTCCACTAGCAATCAGAATTGAATTCAATACTTGAACCGTGTAAAACACGGAAATGGGTAAAAAAAACAGTGATGTGTAAGCAAATCAATGTTGCCAAATTCCCATTTTCAAAAATAAAATAAATGCAGTAGTACATATAATATACTTAAACAATCAGGCCAGTTCTGTCAAAAACTCCCTGGGAGTTTTCTCTCTTTTCCCTTTCCTCCTATCAAGAATAAAAATTCCCTGAGGATTTTTTATATTAAATGGCGCAGTTAAGCTGTCAAAAAAGTGTCAAACGGCTCTTGCGGAGTTCGAATTTTCTGCTCCCGAACTTTCGGGAAAATACTACTCCCTGGGAGTTAATTATTGAAGGATTTCTTTCTCGGGAGAAACAAATTCCCGGAGAACATACTCCCTGAGAGTATTCAGAATTAGACTGAATATGTATATTTCCTCAAAGAAAGAATATCGATAGTGGCCAACGACCATTCGATAGTGCAAAAAAAGACTATTGACTATAATATGTAGCATCACGTAGGTGCAATGAAATTTTTAGGTAAAAATGTTGTTGGCATTAGGAAAAAGTGTGGGATTCGACACTTTGTAAAGCCAGTATCCTCTCCTTCTAAGAAGACTCGAAATTGGACGATTTGCCAATTTGCGTATCATTCTAAATCACTGATGGGCACTACCTTGCCCGCGGGTAAAGCTATTTTAAGCTTTCTATACATTTTGTATAGGCGAGAGCAGAGTAAAAGCTCTCTCTGCCCTTGTGTATAGGCGAGAGCAGAGTAAAAGCTCTCTCTGCCCATCGCTGTTCTAAATACATGCACAAGGTATCGTAATTGAAAAAGCATTTTCGCACATTAGCGACGATATTACTAAAATTTTTTTCTGGCCTTCATGGCCTCATATGTAAAATTAATTTGTTTAGTTTTCTTTTAATAACACTTTTTATATATTTTTACATATTTTTTACAGTTTATTGTAAAAAGTTACTTGGTCACTTTTTTTTGTAAATTCTGGTCAAAAAAAATTTTGTCGTGTGGCAACCGTGCTCATAAGATCTTTGCGGTCAGTATCGATTATTCATAAACATTAAATGCATTAATATTTAAAGTTTACTAAATAAAGCCGCCAGAATTTATTCGCATATCTGTGAGCATTTGATAAAACATCTCTTGGCTTAGCTTATAAAAGTACCAGGGATTGAAAAGTATGCAAAGCTGGGCTGTTTTCAGCACTTTTGCATTTTAGACACAATAGGTTCGTTGTGGCACTGCTTGATTGTTGGCAGGAGTGATTCTGCGTTCGATGTCGATGCTGACATTATTATCAGTGTTCCCAAGTAAACGAAATTCTCTACCTTTTCGAAATTGTAACTGTCAATACTGACTGTTTGTTTGATAACAGGAGATACTTCCTGTTGTTAAAACCCCCCTACTGGAGGGAAATATGCATACAAATTTAGTTTAGGATAATAATGGTAAAAACTAGTTTAATATCTCTGTAAAACTTGTTTATTGAGGTAGCCTAATAGTGAATGGTGTTTTTCCTTGCAATTAAGGGAAGGCTATTGGGGACCACCTATGTAAAAAAACGAGTCATTTAAAATAGCGATTCAAGCAAAAATGTACTCTGTGAAGGGAAACCAACAAATATATTTAAAACAAAAATGAATTCAAATATTGTGTTTGAGAAGACCCCTATATATATAAAATTATATATGTGACCTGGTCTACGAAAAGGGAGCTTACGTGCGAAAACTAGTTTTCTGTGAAAAAGCTGTTAAAAGTAAGCAACTCGTTTTGTTTACTCGTTTTTACTCTTCTTTCTCTACATTTTTAGTACACTTCTAAGCAAGTTAGGATTTTCTGCTTTTCACCACGTGAAAAAGCATCTCATCTTCCATCCGAATCAACCAAAAAGTGAAAATTGATTTTTTGACACCTAAGCCCCCTTTCCGTAGACCAGGTCACATATATAAAATATTATATATAAAATTACACCAGCGAGTATTGTGTCTTATTTGTATTTTCGAGCAGTCTACTATTGGTGCTAATAATTTTATAATTTTTTTATTATTTTTATAATTTTCTGGAATCATGGTATGGATTGTCAGATAGTGAAAATCCATACGCGAGTCGAATATATTCTGAATTGATTACATTAGAAGCTTTTCTTTTTTTGTGATCCAGAATTCCCTTCGCTTCTCTATTTAGTTACGGTTTGGCAAAATAATTCAATAAATATCATCAAAGAACGAGCTTAAAAACAACAGCAAACGTTTCGGTATTGTTTAATTTCGCTCATACAAGGTAACGACACACAACAGATTCAAATCACTTGGAAGCATTTTGAAGAGTATTGGCGAATCGCGATTTACATATCGTACCTAGATCTTTTAATTACGCATTTGCAAGATCGATTTCTAAATATTTTGTCTAATTTTGCTTGCCTCTTTCTTGACAATGAATTATCTTTTTGTGATCTGTTTGAGAAATATATCTCCATTTCACATGATTCGGCGCCAGATATATAGAAAAGTTAAGTTTAACTTAGGAGAAAACGCATCACTGGTATAAATATTTAAAATTCATTTGAAGCTTTGGATATTTATAGCTCTGATGCTTTTCCGAATGCTCATCAAGTACTTAAAGTCGTAGCTGTTTTACCTTATACGAACGAAATAACGTTTTCAACTTTGCGCCGCCTAGAAACTTATTTGAGATCAACTATGAGAGAAGATCGTCTCAATGTGTTAGCTTTTCTCAATATTCATCGCAATCTGGATGCTAATGTTGACACAGCATTAAAATAACTTGTATCTGTACCTCGGCGAATTGCATTATTGAAAGCATAATAATTTAGTAAATTACGCATCATGAGACTTTTCTTTGAGCTGTGGTAAATTACATATATCCATAATTAAATACAATATGCTGAATACTGTAAATAAAACAATGATATTCTTGGTTGTTGCGAATGACTTTACATAAACCATATATACATACATACACATACTTAGTTATGAATTTATGTATAATATAAATGAATAAATAATAAAATTAAATTATAAATTGTATTTCAACTAGGAATCTTTCTCTACCTTCACTGCGCTAATAACATCATTATTTCTTTGCCATTTATGACATGTGTATGTACATATGTGCATACATACATATGTACATGACCTCTTCTTCAGCACTTTGCACATTTTCCCAGTCGCCCATTCGCATACTTATAGGTGTTTCGAAGGCGTTTTTAGGCGTTCACATCCATTTGAGGTAATCAACAATTAGATTAGTTTATCTAAAAAACCTACAATTGGACACCCTCTGGAAAAAAGGCATTTGGCATCAATGACAACTCCAATCAACTTAGTCAATTCAAAATAGTGGGGCGTAAAGTATGTACATAAACACAACTTGCAACTCGAAAATATGAACACGAATTGAGATTTGAACCTTTCTATGTGACTGCTCGTCTAGACCAACACCGATATCTACCGACAAAAACAACTAACTCTAATCATATTGCTATTCTAAAAATTGCCATTACCTCCATTTGCCATTATACTGTATCTCAACCGCCTCTTCAACACCTATGTATGTATCTATCGACCTCCAAAGCACCAGAAAAGTGTATCGCGTGGACAGATGCGCGGACGAAAGTCAAGCACGAGAAGAACGCCAAATACCCCATTTAAACTTTGAACGCGATGTTCTTTTCACAAAAAATCACGTGTCAAGGCGCAATTTAGCCACAAAGTCTTGATTGCTGTTTGAATTTTTCCAGTTTTCCAACTACATATCATCAATGGACGTAAAACACTACAATACAGTGCGACTGCAACAAAATCGTAAGTACACCTTAAATGCGGCTGAATAAGCAGACGGCAAGTCACTCGTTCAGAGGCTTGTTTCTGCGTTGCCTTCCAGCGGCGGAGTCGCTCGTGCGCGGCTGATAATGTCGATTTTTTAAGCCTTTATTATTGTGCTTGATACAGCATAAGAAGCGGCTAAGACGCGTTGACTGTAATGAGGGGGCGTGCAATGTGGCAAAGTTGTTAGACGATTTTCTTTTGATTTATTTATTCTTTTTCATAAATGTGCATTGGTACAAAAGTATACCTCGAAAAAATTACTTTTTAGCGCAGTATTATATTGTACCCTATATTGGCTTTTTAGCAGGGGGTGGAAAGCATATGCGGAAAGAATATGACAATACTAAGCACGTGAATAACAATAAATAGAATATATAGAAAAGTTATAGACAAGAGATTGAACTTAAAGAAGCAACATAAATGCTTGTGAAATGTGTGGCAGTCAGTCAATATGACAGACAGACAAGGTTATAATGTATACACTCAGTCGCTACGCCCTGCAAACGCTGGGAAAGGTGACAAATGTTGCTTTGTCTGAATGCTCTCGGGGGTTACCTCACTAAGTTTACATATGTATATGGGTCATATATTTACATACATATGTATGTATCTAACTTAAAGCATACAAGGACTATGATACGAAAATATTTTAACTAAGTTTACTTCTCATGCGTTCTTTAAATTATATTTTTTATTAAGAATTTATTCTATCTTTATGCCTAACGCAACATTAACATCACTCTCATGTTTTTCTTTAATCTCGCTCTCTTTAAAGGTACTGTAAATGCCAACGGTGAGACGAAACGACAACGGACCTCATACACCCGCTACCAGACGTTAGAATTAGAGAAAGAATTCCATTTTAATCGTTACCTGACCCGCCGAAGACGCATCGAAATTGCGCACGCACTCTGCCTCACCGAACGACAGATCAAAATCTGGTTCCAAAATCGACGAATGAAATGGAAAAAGGAGCACAAAATGGCTTCCATGAATATCGTACCCTATCACATGGGCCCCTACGGTCATCCATATCATCAATTCGATATCCACCCGTCACAATTTGCTCACCTGAGTGCATAGGACGCGTGGCACTTTTCGGGTACTGGTTAGAGACTCAATCAGTTGTATCAGGAACCATATCAGGCGGCGGCAGCGGCTAGTGTAGCAGCCGGCGGCTATCAGACACAGAACGCACAAGACGCCGGCATGCCGCTGGGCGGTGGTGCCGGTGTAGGTGTTGGTGTGGGAGTCGGTGCGGGCGGCGGAAATTCGCTGTTCGCTTCCGCGACCGCCTCCAACGCTGAATGTGTCAAATATCCGCAAGAGTTCTGATCTCAAGTTATCTTCAGGGAACATCAACAGCAATTGCAACACCAACAGGAGCATCAGCTACATCTACAACAAGAACAATACCAACAACCACAACATCTACAACAACACCTGCCAAACCATCAAAGCCATCTTGGTTTCCAGTTAGAACGTATTTCGGAGTTGCCACTCTGTCAAGAGAAGGATTTGTGTGAAGACACAGAGGCGACTGAACTGGAGCTCAAGAATGAAATCGTTAGTGGTTGTAACATGTTTTGTTGCTGAGAGATGCTGATGTTGCTGTTGCGATGAAGCTGTAGATGCTTCATACGCTGCTGCTAGCTGCTAGCGACAGCTAACAAAATGAACAACGATGATAATTTCTGAATGCAACTGATTTGTGTTAAGCAAGCAACGAGCCTTCAAGTAAATGCGTTTAGTACTCCTGTGGAGGGTTTGTGTCTATCGCCTACTCTTCCGGGAGAGGCTCGTGCAGGTTTATGATACTGGTCAGTAAGGAGGAATTTCAACAAAATTTTCGATTGCTTTGGAATCTCGTAAATTCGTCGAATTTACATTGAAAATCCTCTATATATATGTGTATATATGTACCTTAAAAGAAATGAGGGATTCAAATTGGAGCGCCTCCGTTTCGTCCTCTTTTTCGTGGAAATACGAAAACCGTCCAGTATGATAAACCGCTATATTCTCTAAGCAGTATTCGAAAAGCCATTAGATGTAAGAAAACACATAGCGCTATCATCAGCTCACAAGCTTGGAAAGTTCAATGAAATTAAAATCCTAATAGTGATATTATTGTATACGAAATTTTTGAACTTTTTTAATGTCCATTTACCTTCATATTTAGATTGTGTAAATTTTAATTTAATTGATTTAAATTACTTACAATTTGAAAAGACAATGAAGGTAGGCTTGTTGCCGATAGTAGCGCCGCGTTAGTATAATTGTCAAACTGTAGGCAAGTAATTTAAGGTTTGTGGCTGCACTTAACCTGCAGCTCTCAAACGAAACCTCTTACACAGCGCATCTCAAACTGTTTACGATTTTTGTTCATGATGTGCCTGGTGCCGCTAAAACTGTCGATTTGCCAATCGGTTTGGGAACGAAATACCCTACCGGAATCGGTTAGGGACCAAAATCCACAACCGGATGTGACACCATTGTCAACATTGATAGAGAACTTGGAAAACTTGAACATAGCCAAATGCTGTTTGCGAGCGAATCGTGGTGACTGTACTTAATTTGGTTTATTGGTTAAATATGTACGTTTCAAAATAAGTATTAAAATGAATTTCGCACTTTCACTCAAAAATATGTGTATATAGTATATTCGTATTAGAAATATCTGTTCAACTTTTAAATTGGTTAATATCTAAGTAGCTTTAATTTGTTTTTATTGTCGTTGAATTTTTTAGAACCTCCGCACTAGGAAAATTCGCAGTTGGACTTAATAAGCACGTGATTTTAGAAATCTTTTAAGAGTAAAAATTTTTAACAAAAAAGTAAAACAAATTCGGGGAAAACAGGGCATTTCGTTAGCACACAGTCATAAATAATTTAAGAAAAAAAATAATATTGGTTTCTCACGCTTCAAATTACAAGACTAAATGTGTTCTACACTATTTTCAACAATGTTTTATTTAAAACATTGTATGTATGTACGTACATAGATGTGTTTGTATGTACATATCTATGTATGTATGTATAATTCTTATCGGTAGCATAATTTTCAAGTGTATTGATACTGACAACAACAATTTTTAGTAAACATTTTTATCAATAAACCCCTTTTGAACACAACTTTGATTATATATAACAGCAGAGGTATAATTTGTGCGTGTACAAGGATTACATATAGGAACATGAATCAAATTACAATTGAGAAAAATGCGATTATGAAATTGCAAACCCCTAAGATTAGTTTTGATTAATTTGCTTACACATCTGAACCTTTTCAGAAATGCATATATGTATAAAGACTTGGTGTGTATGTATCTAAGCAGGCTGCTATTTTTATTCCCTGTTAATGCTAAGGTTAGTGCATTCGTATCAATGTAGGTTAACAAAATCTACATAAACTAAACAAAAACTTAAATTAGTTCAAAAATAATAAAAATCAAATATAACGTGAATCATTTTAGCAGAATTTGTTTTAATACGATTTTTCACCTGTACGTTTTTCTTTTTGTATCAATTGAGTTTAGTAATACGCAACTGTTTATTTTCATAAGTAATTTGCAATATCAGTATAAATACATAATGATTAAAAGTTTGATTAAGTATGAAATATGAGGTAGGTCTTAGTAAATGTAAGTCTTAGTATTACCTACTCTACTGGCATATGTATGTATGATATCTGAGGTAGGTCTTAGTAAACGTAGGCCTTGGTACGAGCTACTCTACTTATAAATACATTTGTATATGTATGTAAGGATACTGCATTCCATGTAAAGAAAATAAATGTTATAGTAAAGGAATACAACTTATTCAAAAACAACATTAAAATTTTACTAACCCGTGAAGTATTGAAACAATTTCAGTAGAAAATACGAAATTAGCAATGCAACTTTAATTTGTATGTATGTATGTATAGAAAGAAGTAAATTGAATAAGTTGCACTACGCGCAATATGCATAAATTAATGCATATAAGATGTAGTAATATAAGATTATTCTAATGCTATAGATAACTAAAATCAGCATAGGTTAAAAAATCAAAAGAACAAAGCTAATAAAATATTTTAAAAAATGTAAAATACCTTACATTGCTTTTTAATTCAGTAATATGCAATATTGCGGTTAGCTGAAGGGCTTGGCCGGGCGAAAGTCCCATTAGCCACGTAACGGTTTATGTGCACGGGTTGCTCGGTCGGTAAAGCATTGAACCTTTAATCCAGGGTCCAGGATTCAAGTCCCTCCTCTTGCGTCCAAAACTTTTGTTTTAAAGGCAGAAAATATACGGATTTATGTTGTATGTATGTATATACATATGTATGTGTGTACATACATAAGGAGGCACCAAAAATTCATTTGGGTAAAGTAAAGTCGGAATTATAATGTTCTCACCCTCTAGTTCTCGATGATAGCGTGAGGTTTATCGACTTTGCCGGGACCCGCAGCGTGGTAATATGCAATACTAAGTTCCAGCATAAAAAATCCATCAAGCTACGTTGCTGTCTCCAGATTGAACTACGAAAAACCAAATCGATCATGTTGTGATAGACGGTATTTTAGAAGTACATACGTACATATACATATATGATCCGAAAATCAAATATCGACTCGTATCAATATCCTCTAGCAGACCGAAGGACACGGAGACTCGAACAATCATTCCATTATATGTCACGTTTATCTTATATGAATATTAGGTGAATTTTTTTTTTTGTAAGAGAACGGCAAAAGACCGCTCAACTCGGGTAA